>NW_026263024.1:0-14922 GCF_947179515.1 Apodemus sylvaticus
AGAAGTGTCTTATCCCAGACCTGAGATACGGAACTGACATTCCAAATCTAATAAGTGTATCACCAAGGGTCTCAAGTTTACCACCTCCTCGCTGTCTCTCAGCTCCCTCGCTACCTCTCCAGTCGGGTCTGCTTGCTTTGCTCTTTTCTGTTTCTCAAAACGCTGAGCTTGTTCTTCCTTTAGGCCTTCCGCCCCTCCTGTTCACTGGAAGTTTAAGTTTAGTATTTACCTCTCACCTGTCTCTTTGTTTGTGTTTTTCCTATTCTGGTTTTATTTTTTATTTATTTATGCTTTGTCTTATTTTTATTCTTTAAGTGTCTGGGTTTTCTAAAGAGAGGGAGAAAGAATGTGCAGATTTGGATGGGAGGAGAGGGGGAGAGGATCTGAGGAGGAGTTGAGGGAGGGAAACTATAATTAGAATTATATATATTATAGAGATAGGAAAAAAGAAATGTTAACTATTGCAATTATAAATTGTGTGTGGCCCCGCTGATAGATATAAGCAGTACCCAACATGTAGCAGACAGTCAGTAAATACGGTGAATAAATAAATACATGAGATAATCATTAAGTCATTGGGTAAATCTAATCACACACAAGGTACACAAAGTGCTGAGAATAACTGACAGTTAAGTGCTTGACCCTTAAACAAGACATTTATACGATTTCCTATCAGGCTCGGGGAGTGTTGTGGAGGAGGGTGTAGAAGAAAATGTAAGAGCTGGAAGAGAGGAGGAAGGCCCGTGAATGGCCATCTTCCATGGAAAGGACAATCATTGCAATCACAAACTCAGGGTAGCTCCAGATGCCTGCACTGGGTATACCAAAAATGGGCCTATGAGCAGTTAGCCTCTGAAGGTTCACCCACTCAATGATGAACTGTTTGTTATAGGAAGATCCAGAGAGAGAGAAGATTTCATTACCTTAAGTTGTGTAGCCACTGATGAAGTCACTAGGCATATTCAACCTAATGTCATCAAAAGAGACATGGAAGATAACTTCTTGCTGGTCAAAGGAAAAATCCGACAAGAAGAACTCTCAATCCTGAACATCTATGCTCCAAATACAAGGGCGCCCTCATTCATAAAAGAAACTTTACTAAAGCTCAAAGCACACATAGCACTTAACACAATAATTGTGGGGGACTTCAACACTCCACTCTCACCAATGGACTGATCAGGAAAACAGAAACTAAATAGGGAAACAGTGGAACTAATTGAAGCTTCGGACCAATTGGATTTAACAGATATATATAGAACTTTTCATCTCAAAGCAAAAGAATATACCTTTTACTCAGCACCTCATGGTACCATCCCTCCAAAATCGATCATATAGTTGGTCACTAGACAGACCTCAACAAATGTAAGAAGATTGAAATAATCCCATGCTTCCTATTAGATCACTATGGAGTAAAAGTGGTCTTTAATAACAATAAAAACAACAGAAAGCCCATGTACACATGGAAACTGAACAATACTCTACTCAATGATACCTTGGTCAAGGAAGAATTAAAGAAAGAAATCAAAGATTTTTTAGAACTTAATGAAAATGAAGGCACGCCATACCCAAATCTATGGAACACAATGAAAACAGTGCTAAGAGGAAAACTCATAGCTTTGAGTGCCTCCAAAAAGAAATTTGAGAGAGCATACACCAGAAGATTAACGGAACAACTGAAAGCCCTGGAACAAAAAGAAGCTAATTCACCCAGGAGGAGAAGAAGACAGGAAATCATCAAACTCAGGGCTGAAATCAATCAAGTAGAAACCAAGAGAACCATACAAAGAATCAACAATACTAAAAGCTGGTTTTTTGAAAAAATCAACAAGATAGATAAACCCTTAGCCAGACTAACCAAAGGGCACAGAGAAAGTATCCAAATTAACAAAATTAGAAATGAAAATGGAGATATTACAATAGAAACCGAGGAAATTCAAAAAAATCATCAGATCCTACTACAAAAGGCTGTACTCAACACAACTGGAGAATCTGGGGGAAATGAACATTTTCTTAGACAGATACCAAATAACAAAATTAAACCAGGATCAAATAGACCATCTAAACAGACCCATAACCCTTAAAGAAATAGAAGGAGTCATAGATAGCCTTCTGGCCAAAAAAAGCACAGGACCAGATGGTTTCAGTACAGAATTCTATCAGACCTTCAAAGAAGACTTAACACTAATACTCTTCAAACTATTCCACCAAATAGAAACAGAAGGCACACTACCCAACTCCTTCTACGAAGCCACTATTATGCTGATACCAAAACCACACAAAGATCCAACTAAGAAAGAGAATTTCAGGCCAATTTCCCTTATGAATATCGATGCAAAAATACTCAATAAAATTCTTGCCAACCAAATCCAAGAACACATTAAAACGATCATCCACCATGATCAAGTAGGTTTCATCCCAGGGATGCAGGGATGGTTCAATATAAGGAAATCCATAAATGCTATCCACTACATACACAAACTCAAAGAAAAAAAACCACATGATCATTTCATTAGATGCTGAAAAAGCATTTGACAAAATTCAGTATCCTTTCATGCTAAAAGTCTTGGAAAGGACAGGAATTCAAGACCCATAGCTAAACATAGTAAAAGCAATATACAGCAAACCGGTAGCCAACTAAATGGAGAGAAACTTGAAGCAATCCCACTAAAATCAGGGACTAGACAAGGCTGCCCCCTCTCTCCATATCTTTTCAATATAGTTCTTGAAGTCCTAGCTAGAGCAATTAGACAACATAAGGAGGTCAAAGGGATTCAAATTGGAAAGGAAGAAGTCAAATTATCACTATTTGCAGATGATATGATAGTATATTTAAGTGACCCAAAAAAGTCTACTAGAAAACTCCTACAGCTGATAAACAACTTCAGCAAAGTGGCTGGCTACAAAATCAACGCAAGCAAATCAGTAGCCTTTATATACTCAAAGGGTAAGCAGACTGAGAAAGAAATTAGGGAAATGACACCCTTCACAATAGCCACAAACAGCATAAAGTATCTTGGGGTGACTCTAACCAAACAAGTGAAAGACCTCTATGACAAGAACTTCAGATCTCTGAAGAAGGAAATCGAAGAAGATCTCAGAAAATGGAAAAATCTTCCATGTTCGTGGATTGGCAGGATTAATATAGTTAAAATGGCCATCTTGCCAAAGGCAAGCTACAGATTCAATGCTATCCCCATAAAAATCCCAACCCAGTTCTTCATGGAGCTAGAAAGAGCAATTTTCAAATTCATCTGTAATAACAAAAAACCCAGGATAGCTAAAACTATTCTCAACAGTAAAAGAACTTCAGGGGGATTCAGTATCCCAGACCTCAAACTTTACTACAGAGCAATAGTGATAAAAAAAACTGCATGGTATTGGTACAATGTCAGGCAAGCAGATCAATGGAATAGGATTGAAGACCCAGAAATGAACCAACACACCTATGGTCACTTGATCTTCGACAAAGGAGCTGAAAGCATCCAGTGGAAAAAAGATAGTCTTTTCAACAAATGGTGCTGTTTCAATTGGAGGTCAGCATGCAGAAGAATGCGAATTGATCCATTCTTATCTCCTTGTACCAAGCTCAACTCCAAATGGATCAAGGACCTCCACATAAAACCTGACACACTGAAACTAATAGAAAAGAAACTGGGGAAGACTCTTGAGGACATGGGCACAGGGGAAAAGTTCCTGAATAGAACACCAGTAGCTTATGCTCTAAGATCAAGAATTGACAAATGGGACCTCATAAAACTACAAAGTTTCTGTAAGGCAAAGGACACTGTCAAAAGGACAAAAACGTCAACCCACAGATTGGGAAAGGATCTTCACCAACCCTAAATCTGACAGAGGGTTAATATCTAATATATACAAAGAACTCAAGAAGGTAAAACCCAGAGAACCAAATAACCCCAGTGGGGTATGGAACTAAACAAAGAATTTGCACATGAGAACTTCGGAGGACTGAGAAAAACCTTAAGAAATGTTCAACATCATTAATCATTAGGGAAATGCAAATTAAAACAACCCTAAGATTTCACCACACACCAGTCAGAATGGCTAAGATCAAAAACTCAGGAGACAGCAGGTGTTGGTGAGGATGTGGAGAAAGAGGAACACTCCTCCACTGCTGGTGGGATTGCAAGATGGTGCAACCACTTTGGAAATCAGTCTGGCAGTTCCTCAGAAAACTGGGCATGACACTTCCTGAGGACCCTGCTATACCACTCCTGGGCATATACCCAGAGGATTCTTCAGCATGCAGTAAGGACACATGTGCCACTATGTTCATAGCAGCCCTATTTGTAGTAGCCAGAAGCTGGAAAGAACCCAGGTGTCCCTCAACGGAGGAATGGATACAAAAAATGTGGTGTATTTACACAATGGAGTACTATTCAGCCATTAGAAACAATGAATTCATGAAATTCTTAGACAAATGGATGGAGCTGGAGAACATCATACTAAGTGAGGTAACACAGTCTCAAAAGATCAATCATGGTATGCACTCACTGATAAGTGGATATTAGCCTAGAAACTTTGAATACCCAAAACATAATCCACATATTAAATGAGGTCCAAAAAGAATGGAGGAGTGGCCCCTGGTTCTGGAAAGACTCAGAGCAACAGTATAGGGGAATACCAGAACAGGGAAGTGGGAAGGGGTAGATGTTGGAACAGGGGGAGGGAAGAGGGCTTATGGGACTTGCCGAGAGTGGGGACCCAGAAAAGGGGAAATCATTTAAAATGTAAATTAAAAATATATCAATAAAGAAAAAAATTAACAAAAACAGACCAAAAAAAGGTGAACAAAACCTTAGTGATAGCACTCGGTTCTCCAACTCCAAATGCTCAGCCCTTTTGAGATATGAACACACATGAGAGTAACATGATACACACTGAGCAGTTGTATTTAGGAACAAAGAAATAAATAACACACATGCATATAATAATAATTAGTTAATCAGGTTTCTTTCTCCTTGAAAGGAACCAAGGAGAGGTACATGGAAGGGCCCGGGTAAAGGGAATGGGTAAATGATGGAATTTTATTATAATCTCAAAAAAAAGAAAGATTAAAAAATGCCCTATTTCAAAATACAAACAAAAAACAAAAGCAAGCAAACAAGCAGAAAACTCCAGCAATAGCAAACAACAAATACCATCTTCTTGTGAGGTGATCTGGGTATTCCTTTTAAAGTAGCCCTCTGGGGTACCACCCTGTTTAATTTACCTTTATTGTAAAATTTCTCAGTGTGTATCATGTTACTTTCATGTGTGTTCATATCTCAAAAGGGCTGAGCATTTGGAGTTGGAGAACCGAGTGGTATCACTAAGATTTTGTTCACCTTTATTGATTAATTTTGTTATTTGACAATTTCACACATGTATATAATGTACAATTATTCTCTTCCCTCATTCCTATCAACAACTTCCTACAAATTCCTTTCCCAGATTCATCACTTTTGGCTTGATTTTATGACTCCTTTAGTTTTACCAGGGCTGTCTGTGTGGCCGTTGGATTGGAGACATGCTGTCTTCCAAGCATGGCACTCATTACTACCTTCAACACAGTACTGTGATTGCTTGCAGAGGGCCCTTCAGCCTGTTGACATTCCTGCAGCAAGCGAGTCATCAGCCTCATGCCTGAGATCTCAGTCACTTCCTCCAACACCATCCGGATAGCTCGACATCCATTTTTCCCAGTTCCATATGGTCTTGGGAGTATAGAGTCCAGGAGAGTATCTAAAGGGGAAGTCAACCTGTACAGCTGTGAAGAAGCTATCATTTACAATGGGGTCTGAAGCTTCTCTGGGTCACCCATACCCCTGGAAGCTCTCAGCCATGCTTTGCCAAGAAGCTCAATATGCTCATTATCTGACCATTCAAAACCTAGGAGGATTCTTTATTGTGACGCTCTATATGGGGTAAAATGGGCGAAGCTACACAATAACTTTCCGGTGTCTCTCAGTAGCTTGCTTATTTCCATCATCCATGATGTCCACTAGAATGTATATTTAGTGAGAATGGTAACTTATTTTTCTTTTTCTTACTCTTCTCTATCCACAGAGCCCAGTAAAGACCCTAGGAAGTACTTGCTGACTGACAATGTGGCTGGCTGGCTGGCTGGATACATGCGTGTGTTGATGAACAGGTCGAACGGATAGATGGGTATGTGTATGAATGGATAGATGGAAACATAGGTGAGTGTTGGGTGGATTCATGAACAGATAAAAAGATAGGTGTCAGTAGATATATAATAAATAAATAAATAAATAAATAAATGGATGGATGGATGGATGGCTTGATGTTCAATGGATGGATAGATGAATGGATGGATGGATAAATGGATGGATGGCATACGGTTAGTGACTACTAAGTACCAGTCCCTATGGGGATGTCAAAGAGTCTACTATGAAGCTCAAGAGGCATTTTCTTTTTTATAGTTGGGGTATCAAGGGCTACTAGGTGCTCTGAGCTCTAAGAGAAGCTAGAGGCACATTAGTGACACCAGGGTGACTATGGACAGCTGCTGAGGGGAGTCACAGTGATCTTGTCAAGAGGGTTTTCTCTGAGACAGCAATTGTGGCCTGTACTGTAGAGAACCTTGGCCTTGGAGATTAGAGGAACAGAGCAAGAAGGCCTTTGTGGTGGCAGGTCTTATTTGTTAGAGGGATGACTCATTGTTTCAATATAAGAGTCAAGGGCTTTGTTGAGTCTCAGTAAAAATTGGTAGGGAAGCCCGGAAGTGGGGAAGAACTGGAATAATCCAAGATAAAATCAGAAAGTCTTGGAAGAATTAAAGAGAGGGGAATTGGAAAATGGTGGGTGTCAGTCCTGAGCAACTCCCAGGGTAAAAGAAAGGGTTGAGGGTAGAAAGGTTACAAATAAATCCAGAGGTAGGATTACAGAACTTGCCAGGGGGTGTGGTGGTGTACTGCCCGAGAGGTTCAGTATTTTCCTGTGAAGTAAGGCAAGAGATCATCTGTGGAAATAAATGCATATGTAGCCTCTAACTATGAGGCTTTTAGGAGATATTGTGATTAAGAAACTCAAGATCTCAAGTGGGGATACCAGTTTTACAGGAAGTAAAGTTTATACTCAAGTTATTAATATCCTTACAAAGCACCTAGCATCAACTAATAGAAAGCCATGGTCGTGGCATACTAGACAAGGACACAAAAACAGTACATGATTCTTTATTAGGGTTCCTCAGTTTATCTTCACATTAGCTGCCAGCTGTGGGAAGCATTTCAGGATCATGCTACTCTGCAACCTAAACAAAATGTTTGCAGTTAAATTTTTTTCTTTACATTAGTGTGTGTTTGTGTGTGTGTGTGTGTGTGAGAGAGAGAGAGAGAGAGAGAGAGAGAGAGAGAGAGAGAGAGAACAGAAGACAAGCTATGGAAGTCTCTTTTCTCCCATTATCATCATGTAGGCTTGGAAGACTGAACTCAGGTTGTCTGTCAGACTTGGTGGAAGACACTTTTATCAACAACTTTATTATACTAAGTATGAGTAATCTGAGTCTACAACAAACAGTCTACAACAAAATTGAAAGAATATTATGGCAAAGACCAATATGCTCATCACCATGTTTCTACCATCTAAGCTTGTTCATGAAAATAAACTCTTTGTTTGAAAATGGTTTTAGATTTGCATGAAAATTGCAAAGGATGTGGCATTCTTGTGTAGTTTACCTCTTTCCCTCATGATCCATACCTTTTACAAAGCCTGGGTAACAATGGATTAATTGGTATTGGTGGATTATTATGACCTAAAGTCTGTGATTACTCAGATTTCTTTTGCTTTTACCTACAGTCCATTTTCTGATCCAGAGACTTATATATCACATGTACTCATCGCTCTGAGCTGATTGGCCTTTGTCAACTTGACACAAACTGGAGTCATCTGGAAGGGAACTTTAACTGAGTAACTCTTTCCATTGGATTCACATGTGGGTGTGACTACAGGCATTTTCTTGATTGCTTACTGTTGTAGGAAAGTCTAGCCCACTGTGGGCGGTGCCGTCCTTAGGCAGGGGATCTTGGATTGTATAAGAATGCTACTAAGCAAGCTAGTAATTAGGGCTTCTCCATGGTCTCTGCTTTAGTTCCTATCTCTAGGTTTCTGCCTTGGAATTCTGCCCAGGGTTCCTTTGATGATGGATGGTGAGCTGTAAACTGAAATAAATCCCTTTTCACCTGATAAACTAGTGTTGGTCACAGTGTTAATCAGAGTCACAGAGATGTAAGCTAAGAAATCTCCTGGGCTCCACTTGACTTTAGCTGTGTCTGATGATCTTGCCAAGCTGAGGAGCACTTAGAAGGTGTTGTGTGAAATGTTTGTGAACTGGGATTTATCTGCACAGTGTTTGGTTTGGTTTTGCTTTTTGTTTTGTTTTGATTTGATTTGGTTGTTGTTTTGTGTGTGGTTGTCTGAAATTAGACTAAAGTTTAGGGTTATGAAAGAAAGGTCACTAAAGCAAAGTGGCCCTCTTCCCTGACGACAGCAGGTACTTTCAAATTTTAAACCCAGAACAAAAGGCTGAGGAACTCATTTAACATATCGAAGCTGACCTATTTCCAGGTTCTCCCAGGACCTGTCTATTCCTGGATATGGCTGGCATACCCTAGCCTCTATCTTGAAATCTCCAACCCAGGGGCTGGACTGTTCTTCCTCCAGAGGCTCTTCCCTATATAATCCAGATATTTTGGTTACTTGCCCCCCCCCACCTTTGAACCTTTGGCATCAGTGACTGATGTACCTCATTCCCCTCTCTCCCCTTCTCCCCTCATGGCTCAGGATCATGATGACATTGGACTCTTCCAGATGTCCCGACTCTGGCTATGCTCTCCCACATATCTATACTAAACTTTCTCTTCCTCCATACCTAGGAGCGGTCATGTCCTTTCCTTTCCTTTTTTTATTTCTCTTTTTCATTCACAGGGTGCTGATACTGTTGGAGGTGATCTTGATCACCTAAAGTATTTTTTGTCACATCTCTTCAAGTGACTCCCTCTCTTTCTATGTGTGTTGTATGGAGAGAAAACACTGGGACCACACTTAAAGACCAAGGAGTTCTACGTCACCTCTTTGAGGCCCATGCAAAGCATCAAGCACTTCTACTAGCTCTGGAAAGGTCTTGGGTCTCCTAGCAAGGTTAACCTTCAGTTTTAACCTTCTGTTGTGACTTTATATTTTCCTCTCTCTCTCATAAGCAGTGAGCCCTTCAGGAGTCCATAAAATTGAGGCTTTGGTTCATGTCATTACTGGTGTGGCATGGCCCAGAATTCTACTTTCTTCCCCAAGGACACATTGATTCCAGTAGCTGGGCTGTTTTCCATTTAAATGTCCTTAAGCAATAAACCTGCTGCCTCCATCAGTGGGCACTGAGTTCGCCTAGTCTGCAGAAGCCATGCTGTAACTGGCAGCTTAGTCTGAAAAAGAGGGAGTTGTCAGAGTCTAGGGCAGCTTCTCTGAGTCCTCCTGGCAACATAATGATTATTTCATGCTGTGTTAATCTCACATGGAAGCTCTTATTTCTCAATCCCCTTTCCATCTTCCTCATGGAGTTAGTTGGATTTGCTTGACACACTAAACAAATAGAAGAGTTGGGCACCAGTAACCTGAAAACCACCAAACCAAAATGCTACAAAATATAAAACTTTTGAAAAGTAATGTGATACTGAATGAGAGTGATGGGTCACAGCCAAAATGCAAGTGCAGTAAGATATTTATATAATTATCTGTACTATGCACGCACACACACATAATTAAAGATAACAGAAATAAATATTTAAGAAAGAGAAGAAGATTCAACTGGAACGCCTGTTCATGTGCCACTGGATTGTAGAGGTGGGAGCCTCTGGAAAGTCTTTTCAGCCAGCAGAGGTCCCATGGATGCCTGGCACACGCCTTTAATCCCAGCACTTGGAGGCAGAGGCAGGCAGATTTCTCAGTTTGAGGCCAACCTGGTCTATAGAGTGAGCTCCAGGACAGCCAAGGCTATACAGAGAAATCCAGTCTCAAAAAACAAAACAAACAAAAAAACAAACAACCCCCCCAAACAAACAAAAACAACAAAAAAAGTCTCCCATTTTCTAAAGCCCAGCCTATTTAAATGTTCCTCCAACAGCACAAATCTCTAGCCTTCAGAACTGTTTGCCCAATTAGTTACTTGGGTACTGGGCTCCATTTGTTCTTCAGAGAGTAATCCTTTTGTGGGGTTGTAGTCAATTCTCAGGTTTGATCTCCATCTCTGGGTATTGTTGACCCATTTGTAGATAAGGAAGCTAAACTATGGGCTGGAGAGGAATCCTGTGTTAAGGAGTATAAACTGGACTAGATGTGGATTGCTAGTGTCCAGAAAAGATGGTAGTTCTTCCATTTTGTCTCCTCACTGAGACCTATCCACCAATTTACTTCCTGAGTTGTGCACTAATCATGGTGGAGTTCAGGTAAGAACAGCTGCAAACTTATTAGGGACTAGTACTGCAATGTGGGGGACAAAGCTCCTGTATATACATTGCTGTGTGTTGGAAAAACACCACAAGATTACCTAATTCATCATTTCCTGGGACTAGTTGCTCAGAAAGAGGAAAAGAGTATTGTTTTTTAATTCGATATATTTTTTATTTACATTTCAAATGATTTCCCTTTTCCTAGCCCCCCCACTCCCAGAAAGTCCCGTAAGCCCCCTTCTCTCCCCCTGTCCTCCCACCCACCTTCCCATTTCCCCGTTCTGGTTTTGCTGAATACTGCTTCATCGAGTCTTTCCAGAACAAGGAGCCACTCTTCCTTTCTTCTTGTACCTCATTTGATGTGTAGATTATGTTTTGGGTAATCCAGGTTTCTAGGTTAATATCCACTTATTAGTGAGTGCATACCATGATTCATCTTTTGGGTCTTGGTTACCTCACTTAGTATGATGTTCTCTAGGTCCATCCATTTGCCTAAGAATTTCATGAATTCATTGTTTCTAATGGCTGAATAGTACTCCATTGTGTAGATATACCACATTTTTTGCATCCACTCTTCTGTTGAGGGATACCTGGGTTCTTTTGGGCTGCTATGAACATAGCAGAGCATGCATCCTTATTACATGGTGGGGAATCCTCTGGGTATATGCCCAAAAAGAAAATGGAGAGAGCATACATTACCAGCTTAATGACACACCTGAAAGCCCTGGAACAAAAAGAAGCTATTTCACCCAGGAGGAGTAGAAGGAAAAGAGTATTTTAAAACTTAATTATTTATTTGGGGGAGGGGAAACGGTTCCCACCGTGCAGAGGAAAATTTTCAGAGTTAGTTCTTGCCTTCCACTATGTAGATTCTAGGGATCAAACTCGGGTTGTTCTGACAAGCACCCTTACTTATTAATCCATCTTCCTAGGCCCGGAAAGTATTTATTACAGTTAAGAAAGAGATTGAATTACGCTAATACACAAAATAAATAAATACACTCACAGTTTATCTTAGAAAAGGTGAGAAAATGATGGTGGTATATGAGTGTCTGAAATTGGGGTCTCCAGCAGAGTTAGAAGAGTTGCTGAAGAGAGATCTAGATGGATCAACCCAACGCAGATCTTTTGGTTACCACCTCCCAGGTTCAATGGCTGCTTTTAAAGATGGCAATCCATCTTTTATCTGAAAATATGCAGAAAACTAGACCTGGGTGAAAATGACAGGCTTTCTTTTCCCTGTGTCTAGTGAGTAAGGATGGAGACAAGTTAAGGTTTCTCTGGCTATTTAGAAGGAAATTTCACAAGTGTGGAAGACCAAGAATTAAGAGTTCTTGCTGCTATGAACTCAGGGACACAGGAGAATGAATGTGTGTTTCCAGAAGGAGTGTGTCCTGTACGGTGGCTTAGCAGTTTCATCTACCCAGCCTTTTCTTTCCACAGTCACTGAAAATATGTTACTACTTCCTTGTCAGGTACTAGTGCTGAGTGCTGGCACTCCAGACTGTGCAAAGATACAATACTTTGTGCAATGCAATGCAATGCAATGCAAGGCAAGGCAAGGCAAGGCAAGGCAAGGCAAGGCAAGGCAAGGCAAGGCAAGGCAAGGCAAGGCAAGGCAAGGCAAGGCAAGGCAAGGCAAGGCAAGGCAAGGCAAGGCAAGGCAAGGCAGTGCAGTGCAGTGCAGTGCAGTACAGTAAAGTATGGTACAGTACAATACAATACAATACAATACAATACAATACAATACAATACAATACAGTTCAGTACAATGAGACAGATTACCAGCAATTGGGGTTGACTCAGAACATTAGTTATCATGTAGGCCAAAGGAATGGCGAAGGGATTCTGGTTTTGGGGGGAAGTGGAATTGATATGGTTATACAGGGCTTCAGAAAGCCTTATTTAAGCCAAATAGTTCTTCAAATTGGACAACTTACTTAATTTTAACTGTGTCTCAGTTTCTTCATCTATGAACTCTACAGATAGAATTAAATGATAAACGGAAAGAACAATGTCTCAGTATGTGCTAGGATCTTTATCCATTCATCTTCCAAGGGACATTTTGGATGCTTCCAACTCTTGACTACTGCGAATGAAGCTGTAGCAAACATGGGTGTATATGTCACAACCTTGAAAAGTGTGATTCTGTCTTGTGTGCAGCATGGAGGAACTTTGAGGACATCGTGCTAAGTGAAATAAGCCTGTTTCAGAAGGATAGACGCTGGATGATTTCACACAGATGAGTCAAACTCATGGCAACAAAACATTGAGTGGCAGGTGCCTGGGGTGGGGGAGGGGGCAATTAATTGCTGTCTGATTGTCATGGAATTTCAGAGTTGTCTTAGTCACAGTTTCTATTCCTGTACAAACATCATGACCAAGAAGCAAGTTGGGGAGGAAAGGGTTTATTCAGCTACTTCCCACATTGCTGTTCATCACCAAAGGAAGTCAGGACTAAAACTCAAGCAGGTCAGGAAGCAGAAGCTGATGCAGAGGCCATGGAGGAATGTTACTTATTGGCTTGATTCACCTGGCTTGCTCAGCTTGCTTTCTTATAGAACCCAAGACTACCAGCCCAGGGATGGCTCCACCCACAATGGGCCCTCCCACCCTTGATCACTACTTAAGAAAATGCTTTACAGCTGGATCTCATAAGTGCAATTCCTCAAGGGAGGCTCCTTGCTCTGTGATAACTCCAGCTTGTGTCAAGTTGACACACACAACCAGCCAGTACAAGGGTTGTAGAGAAAATCTCCTAGATATCCACCACACAGCAACGTGGCTAGGGTTATGGTGTATATATATGCTTGTGAAGGTCACAACTCTCATACTGTGCTTTTTACCACAGAGAAAAGGCTTAAACAAGCATATATATATATATATATATATATATATATATATATATATGCTTTCTGAATATTTACATTTGTAGAAAATGGATAAAAACAAGAAAGGGTAAAGGGTGACTGATATTTAGCAAACAAAAAAAGATGTGTCTAAGAAATAAGGAGAAAAATTCTACCCTATCAATAAAGTTTTATTTCTTAGAACAAAGAGATCTGAAACAAATGTGGGCAGGATATTACCTCAGCAAAGAGAGAGATGGGTATGCATTACTGCTCATCAACTTTTATGACGCTTGAAATATTTAACAGTAGTAATTAAGAATAAGGTCATGTTTAACAGAAGGTTTGGCATAGGGAAAGGCTCAGAATGTTTCAGCCGAACAACACAAATGAAAATCCAAAGCTCATTCAGAAGTCCAGAACCAGGAGAGTGAGCTCTGGTTCCCACACAGCTCATGGCTCTATGAGGCTGGTGTGTATGTGTGTGTGTGTGTGTGTAAGAGTCAGGACTGGAGAAGAGAACTAGGGCACAGTTATGAAGAGTTGCCACATCCTAGTGTTATGAAGAGTTGACATATCCTAAAAGGTCTCAAATATCCAATTGATGGTAAATTCAGTATTTCCAATGTCCACACACAGTGTTAGACCCACCTTTCTATAAGAATTGTCTTGGCAAGTCTCCTAATGCTTTAGACACCCGGGACCCATGGGAGGTTCTGGAGAGACCCTGATATAATGCATTTTCCCCAAGATCAACATCTGAGAGCCTATGACCAGCTGGCCAAGCCTAGGCATGCCTTCCCCTTTGCCATGTTGAAGGCTCCCTAGGGCAAGCATTATGAAAATGGAGCCTAGTGAGCCAAATAAAAATTCCCAGGAAATATAAAGCTGCAATGAGTTATGAAACACAAAACACAGTAAACACTGCAGGAAGTTAACGAACATGGGCATCTCTTCCTCCGGGATGAGCTGTTGTGCAGGGCACAAATCACCCTTGGCAGTTTCATGGGCCTCTCAAGGGCTTCAAATAAAGTTTGCTATGTTAACTCAAATTATTGCCTATTTCATGAAAATCCTAAGTAGTCCGTGCTAAAGGCTCCCATGGCACCTGTCCTATGCTTTGGATTTGAAATGCCCTCCCCTGGTCCATTTGATGTCCAATGACCCCAACCAGGATGTTATATAATGACTCCATTTATAAACTAGGGAAACTTAGGTTCAGGGTCCAATATTCCAATTCAGGCTGGTGTGGTCCCAAGGTCTATATGCTTCTGTGATCCCTGTATCAGGACTCTTAAGCATTTGACATTTCTTTAACCAGGCACTGGCTTGTCCCACTGACATTTACACTGGGCATGCCTGGTATACGCCCCACATCTGCTGAAGCCTCCCTGGTGCTTTTCCTGAGTGGGTACAACTAACAGATGCAGGGCCTTCTGTTGTACAAGATTAGCCCTCTGGACAGACTGCCACCATCTCTATTAGATCAACCGTGCCTGATTTCAAAAGACCACCCCAGCTGGGTTTCCTAGAAGGAGGGGCAGGGAGGGTTATGGGATCACCACCAGAGTGTCCAGATACTCCTTACAATCAGTCATATGCAATTCTGTGGT
>NW_026263025.1:0-43290 GCF_947179515.1 Apodemus sylvaticus
TTTTCGAGATACAACGTGTAGTTTTGGGAGATACAAGCTAATTTTGTACTATGCGTTATTTCTTCTCGTAAAGAGTTTCCAATGCGTACGTATATGTCTTTACGCTGCAAAACTGTATTTCCTTATGAAGTGGTATTCTTACATATCCTTTCGAGAGAAAACTGTCCTGTGCCTTCTCTTTTGAGGCTACACACTTAGACATACACGCAACATGAAAGCTTTTCGACTTACAACGTGTTGTTTAGGAAAAACAAGATAATTTCGCACGATGCGGGATTTCCTTAAAACGTGATTTTCTGAAAAATTTTGACGAAAGAAAATTCTCCTTTTGGTTCTCTTTAGATGCTACATGTTAAGACGTACACGCCACAACAATTCTTTTCGAGATACAACGTGTAGTTTTGGAGATACAAGCTAATTTTGTACTATGCGTTATTTCTTCTCGTAAAGAGTTTCCAATGCGTACGTATATGTCTTTACTCTGCAAAACTGTATTTCCTTATGAAGTGGTATTCTTACATATCCTTTCGAGAGAAAACTGTCCTGTGCCTTCTCTTTTGAGGCTACACACTTAGACATACACGCAACATGAAAGCTTTTTCGACTTACAACGTGTTGTTTAGGAAAAACAAGATAATTTCGCACGATGCGGGATTTCCTTAAAACGTGATTTTCTGAAAAATTTTGACGAAAGAAAATTCTCCGTTTGGTTCTCTTTAGATGCTACATGTTAAGACGTACACGCCACAACAATTCTTTTCGAGATACAACGTGTAGTTTTGGAGATACAAGCTAATTTTGTACTATGCGTTATTTCTTCTCGTAAAGAGTTTCCAATGCGTACGTATATGTCTTTACGCTGCAAAACTGTATTTCCTTATGAAGTGGTATTCTTACATATCCTTTCGAGAGAAAACTGTCCTGTGCCTTCTCTTTTGAGGCTACACACTTAGACATACACGCAACATGAAAGCTTTTCGACTTACAACGTGTTGTTTAGGAAAAACAAGATAATTTCGCACGATGCGGGATTTCCTTAAAACGTGATTTTCTGAAAAATTTTGACGAAAGAAAATTCTCCCTTTTGGTTCTCTTTAGATGCTACATGTTAAGACGTACACGCCACAACAATTCTTTTCGAGATACAACGTGTAGTTTTGGGAGATACAAGCTAATTTTGTACTATGCGTTATTTTCTTCTCGTAAAGAGTTTTCCAATGCGTACGTATATGTCTTTACTCTGCAAAACTGTATTTTCCTTATGAAGTGGTATTCTTACATATCCTTTCGAGAGAAAACTGTCCTGTGCCTTCTCTTTTGAGGCTACACACTTAGACATACACGCAACATGAAAAGCTTTTCGACTTTACAACGTGTTGTTTAGGAAAAAACAAGATAATTTCGCACGATGCGGGATTTCCTTAAAACGTGATTTTCTGAAAAATTTTGACGAAAGAAAATTCTCCGTTTGGTTCTCTTTAGATGCTACATGTTAAGACGTACACGCCACAACAATTCTTTTCGAGATACAACGTGTAGTTTTGGAGATACAAGCTAATTTTGTACTATGCGTTATTTCTTCTCGTAAAGAGTTTCCAATGCGTACGTATATGTCTTTACTCTGCAAAACTGTATTTCCTTATGAAGTGGTATTCTTACATATCCTTTCGAGGAGAAAACTGTCCTGTGCCTTCTCTTTTGAGGCTACACACTTAGACATACACGCAACATGAAAGCTTTTCGACTTACAACGTGTTGTTTAGGAAAAACAAGATAATTTCGCACGATGCGGGATTTCCTTAAAACGTGATTTTCTGAAAAATTTTGACGAAAGAAAATTCTCCGTTTGGTTCTCTTTAGATGCTACATGTTAAGACGTACACGCCACAACAATTCTTTTCGAGATACAACGTGTAGTTTTGGAGATACAAGCTAATTTTGTACTATGCGTTATTTCTTCTCGTAAAGAGTTTCCAATGCGTACGTATATGTCTTTACGCTGCAAAACTGTATTTCCTTATGAAGTGGTATTCTTACATATCCTTTCGAGAGAAAACTGTCCTGTGCCTTCTCTTTTGAGGCTACACACTTAGACATACACGCAACATGAAAGCTTTTCGACTTACAACGTGTTGTTTAGGAAAAACAAGATAATTTCGCACGATGCGGGATTTCCTTAAAACGTGATTTTCTGAAAAATTTTGACGAAAGAAAATTCTCCTTTTGGTTCTCTTTAGATGCTACATGTTAAGACGTACACGCCACAACAATTCTTTTCGAGATACAACGTGTAGTTTTGGAGATACAAGCTAATTTTGTACTATGCGTTATTTCTTCTCGTAAAGAGTTTCCAATGCGTACGTATATGTCTTTACTCTGCAAAACTGTATTTCCTTATGAAGTGGTATTCTTACATATCCTTTCGAGAGAAAACTGTCCTGTGCCTTCTCTTTTGAGGCTACACACTTAGACATACACGCAACATGAAAGCTTTTCGACTTACAACGTGTTGTTTAGGAAAAACAAGATAATTTCGCACGATGCGGGATTTCCTTAAAACGTGATTTTCTGAAAAATTTTGACGAAAGAAAATTCTCCGTTTGGTTCTCTTTAGATGCTACATGTTAAGACGTACACGCCACAAACAATTCTTTTCGAGATACAAACGTGTAGTTTTGGAGATACAAGCTAATTTTTGTACTATGCGTTATTTCTTCTCGTAAAGAGTTTCCAATGCGTACGTATATGTCTTTACTCTGCAAAACTGTATTTCCTTATGAAGTGGTATTCTTACATATCCTTTCGAGAGAAAACTGTCCTGTGCCTTCTCTTTTGAGGCTACACACTTAGACATACACGCAACATGAAAGCTTTTCGACTTACAACGTGTTGTTTAGGAAAAACAAGATAATTTCGCACGATGCGGGATTTCCTTAAAACGTGATTTTCTGAAAAATTTTGACGAAAGAAAAATTCTCCGTTTGGTTCTCTTTAGATGCTACATGTTAAGACGTACACGCCACAACAATTCTTTTCGAGATACAACGTGTAGTTTTGGAGATACAAGCTAATTTTGTACTATGCGTTATTTCTTCTCGTAAAGAGTTTCCAATGCGTACGTATATGTCTTTACGCTGCAAAACTGTATTTCCTTATGAAGTGGTATTCTTACATATCCTTTCGAGAGAAAACTGTCCTGTGCCTTCTCTTTTGAGGCTACACACTTAGACATACACGCAACATGAAAGCTTTTCGACTTACAACGTGTTGTTTAGGAAAAACAAGATAATTTCGCACGATGCGGGATTTCCTTAAAACGTGATTTTCTGAAAAATTTTGACGAAAGAAAATTCTCCGTTTGGTTCTCTTTAGATGCTACATGTTAAGAACGTACACGCCACAACAATTCTTTTCGAGATACAACGTGTAGTTTTTGGAGATACAAGCTAATTTTGTACTATGCGTTATTTCTTCTCGTAAAGAGTTTCCAATGCGTACGTATATGTCTTTACGCTGCAAAACTGTATTTCCTTATGAAGTTGGTTATTTCTTACATATCCTTTCGAGAGAAAACTGTCCTGTGCCTTCTCTTTTGAGGCTACACACTTAGACATACACGCAACATGAAAGCTTTTCGACTTACAACGTGTTGTTTAGGAAAAACAAGATAATTTCGCACGATGCGGGATTTCCTTAAAACGTGATTTTCTGAAAAATTTTGACGAAAGAAAATTCTCCTTTTGGTTCTCTTTAGATGCTACATGTTAAGGACGTACACGCCACAACAATTCTTTTCGAGATACAACGTGTAGTTTTGGAGATACAAGCTAATTTTGTACTATGCGTTATTTCTTCTCGTAAAGAGTTTCCAATGCGTACGTATATGTATTTACTCTGCAAAACTGTATTTCCTTATGAAGTGGTATTCTTACATATCCTTTCGAGAGAAAACTGTCCTGTGCCTTCTCTTTTGAGGCTACACACTTAGACATACACGCAACATGAAAGCTTTTCGACTTACAACGTGTTGTTTAGGAAAAACAAGATAATTTCGCACGATGCGGGATTTCCTTAAAACGTGATTTTCTGAAAAATTTTGACGAAAGAAAATTCTCCTTTTGGTTCTCTTTAGATGCTACATGTTAAGACGTACACGCCACAACAATTCTTTTCGAGATACAACGTGTAGTTTTGGAGATACAAGCTAATTTTGTACTATGCGTTATTTCTTCTCGTAAAGAGTTTCCAATGCGTACGTATATGTCTTTACTCCTGCAAAACTGTATTTCCTTATGAAGTGGTATTCTTACATATCCTTTCGAGAGAAAACTGTCCTGTGCCTTCTCTTTTGAGGCTACACACTTAGACATACACGCAACATGAAAGCTTTTCGACTTACAACGTGTTGTTTAGGAAAAACAAGATAATTTCGCACGATGCGGGGATTTCCTTAAAACGTGATTTTCTGAAAAATTTTGACGAAAGAAAATTCTCCTTTTGGTTCTCTTTAGATGCTACATGTTAAGACGTACACGCCACAACAATTCTTTTCGAGATACAACGTGTAGTTTTGGAGATACAAGCTAATTTTGTACTATGCGTTATTTCTTCTCGTAAAGAGTTTCCAATGCGTACGTATATGTCTTTACTCTGCAAAAACTGTATTTCCTTTATGAAGTGGTATTCTTACATATCCTTTCGAGAGAAAACTGTCCTGTGCCTTCTCTTTTGAGGCTACAACACTTAGACATACACGCAACATGAAAGCTTTTCGACTTACAACGTGTTGTTTAGGAAAAACAAGATAATTTCGCACGATGCGGGATTTCCTTAAAACGTGATTTTCTGAAAAATTTTGACGAAAGAAAATTCCTCCTTTTGGTTCTCTTTAGATGCTACATGTTAAGACGTACACGCCACAACAATTCTTTTCGAGATACAACGTGTAGTTTTGGAGATACAAGCTAATTTTGTACTATGCGTTATTTCTTCTCGTAAAGAGTTTCCAATGCGTACGTATATGTCTTTACTCTGCAAAACTGTATTTCCTTATGAAGTGGTATTCTTACATAACCTTTCGAGAGAAAACTGTCCTGTGCCTTCTCTTTTGAGGCTACACACTTAGACATACACGCAACATGAAAGCTTTTCGACTTACAACGTGTTGTTTAGGAAAAACAAGATAATTTCGCACGATGCGGGGATTTCCTTAAAACGTGATTTTCTGAAAAAATTTTGACGAAAGAAAATTCTCCGTTTGGTTCTCTTTAGATGCTACATGTTAAGACGTACACGCCACAACAATTCTTTTCGAGATACAACGTGTAGTTTTGGAGATACAAGCTAATTTTGTACTATGCGTTATTTCTTCTCGTAAAGAGTTTCCAATGCGTACGTATATGTCTTTACGCTGCAAAACTGTATTTCCTTATGAAGTGGTATTCTTACATATCCTTTCGAGAGAAAAACTGTCCTGTGCCTTCTCTTTTGAGGCTACACACTTAGACATACACGCAACATGAAAGCTTTTCGACTTACAACGTGTTGTTTAGGGAAAAACAAGATAATTTCGCACGATGCGGGATTTCCTTAAAACGTGATTTTCTGAAAAATTTTGACGAAAGAAAATTCTCCTTTTGGTTCTCTTTAGATGCTACATGTTAAGACGTACACGCCACAACAATTCTTTTCGAGATACAACGTGTAGTTTTGGAGATACAAGCTAATTTTGTACTATGCGTTATTTCTTCTCGTAAAGAGTTTCCAATGCGTACGTATATGTCTTTACTCTGCAAAACTGTATTTCCTTATGAAGTGGTATTCTTACATATCCTTTCGAGAGAAAACTGTCCTGTGCCTTCTCTTTTGAGGCTACACACTTAGACATACACGCAACATGAAAGCTTTTCGACTTACAACGTGTTGTTTAGGAAAAACAAGATAATTTCGCACGATGCGGGATTTCCTTAAAACGTGATTTTCTGAAAAATTTTGACGAAAGAAAATTCTCCGTTTGGTTCTCTTTAGATGCTACATGTTAAGACGTACACGCCACAACAATTCTTTTCGAGATACAACGTGTAGTTTTGGAGATACAAGCTAATTTTGTACTATGCGTTATTTCTTCTCGTAAAGAGTTTCCAATGCGTACGTATATGTCTTTACGCTGCAAAACTGTATTTTCCTTATGAAGTGGTATTCTTACATATCCTTTTCGAGAGAAAACTGTCCTGTGCCTTCTCTTTTGAGGCTACACACTTTAGACATACACGCAACATGAAAGCTTTTCGACTTACAACGTGTTGTTTAGGAAAAACAAGATAATTTCGCACGATGCGGGATTTCCTTAAAACGTGATTTTCTGAAAAATTTTGACGAAAGAAAATTCTCCTTTTGGTTCTCTTTAGATGCTACATGTTAAGACGTACACGCCACAACAATTCTTTTCGAGATACAACGTGTAGTTTTGGAGATACAAGCTAATTTTTGTACTATGCGTTATTTCTTCTCGTAAAGAGTTTCCAATGCGTACGTATATGTCCTTTACTCTGCAAAAACTGTATTTCCTTATGAAGTGGTATTCTTACATATCCTTTCGAGAGAAAACTGTCCTGTGCCTTCTCTTTTGAGGCTACACACTTAGACATACACGCAACATGAAAGCTTTTCGACTTACAACGTGTTGTTTAGGAAAAACAAGACAATTTCGCACGATGCGGGATTTCCTTAAAACGTGATTTTTCTGAAAAATTTTGACGAAAGAAAATTCTCCGTTTGGTTCTCTTTAGATGCTACATGTTAAGACGTACACGCCACAACAATTCTTTTCGAGATACAACGTGTAGTTTTGGAGATACAAGCTAATTTTTTACTATGCGTTATTTCTTCTCGTAAAGAGTTTCCAATGCGTACGTATATGTCTTTACTCTGCAAAACTGTATTTTCCTTATGAAGTGGTATTCTTACATATCCTTTCGAGAGAAAACTGTCCTGTGCCTTCTCTTTTGAGGCTACACACTTAGACATACACGCAACATGAAAGCTTTTCGACTTACAACGTGTTGTTTAGGAAAAACAAGATAATTTCGCACGATGCGGGATTTCCTTAAAACGTGATTTTCTGAAAAATTTTGACGAAAGAAAATTCTCCGTTTGGTTCTCTTTTAGATGCTACATGTTAAGACGTACACGCCACACACAATTCTTTTCGAGATACAACGTGTAGTTTTGGAGATACAAGCTAATTTTTGTACTATGCGTTATTTCTTCTCGTAAAGAGTTTCCAATGCGTACGTATATGTCTCTTTACGCTGCAAAACTGTATTTCCTTATGAAGTGGTATTCTTACATATCCTTTCGAGAGAAAACTGTCCTGTGCCTTCTCTTTTGAGGCTACACACTTAGACATACACGCAACATGAAAGCTTTTCGACTTACAACGTGTTGTTTAGGAAAAAACAAGATAATTTCGCACGATGCGGGATTTCCTTAAAAACGTGATTTTCTGAAAAATTTTGACGAAAGAAAATTCTCCTTTTGGTTCTCTTTAGATGCTACATGTTAAGACGTACACGCCACAACAATTCTTTTCGAGATACAACGTGTAGTTTTGGAGATACAAGCTAATTTTGTACTATGCGTTATTTCTTCTCGTAAAGAGTTTCCAATGCGTACGTATATGTCTTTACTCTGCAAAACTGTATTTCCTTATGAAGTGGTATTCTTACATATCCTTTCGAGAGAAAACTGTCCTGTGCCTTCTCTTTTGAGGCTACACACTTAGACATACACGCAACATGAAAGCTTTTCGACTTACAACGTGTTGTTTAGGAAAAACAAGATAATTTCGCACGATGCGGGATTTCCTTAAAAACGTGATTTTCTGAAAAATTTTGACGAAAGAAAATTCTCCGTTTGGTTCTCTTTAGATGCTACATGTTAAGACGTACACGCCACAACAATTCTTTTCGAGATACAACGTGTAGTTTTGGAGATACAAGCTAATTTTGTACTATGCGTTATTTCTTCTCGTAAAGAGTTTCCAACTGCGTACGTATATGTCTTTACGCTGCAAAACTGTATTTCCTTATGAAGTGGTATTCTTACCATATCCTTTCGAGAGAAAACTGTCCTGTGCCTTCTCTTTTGAGGCTACACACTTAGACATACACGCAACATGAAAGCTTTTCGACTTACAACGTGTTGTTTAGGAAAAACAAGATAATTTCGCACGATGCGGGATTTCCTTAAAACGTGATTTTCTGAAAAATTTTGACGAAAGAAAATTCTCCTTTTGGTTTCTCTTTAGATGCTACATGTTAAGACGTACACGCCACAACAATTCTTTTCGAGATACAACGTGTAGTTTTGGAGATACAAGCTAATTTTGTACTATGCGTTATTTCTTCTCGTAAAGAGTTTCCAATGCGTACGTATATGTCTTTACTCTGCAAAACTGTATTTCCTTATGAAGTGGTATTCTTACATATCCTTTCGAGAGAAAACTGTCCTGTGCCTTCTCTTTTGAGGCTACACACTTAGACATACACGCAACATGAAAGCTTTTCGACTTACAACGTGTTGTTTAGGAAAAACAAGATAATTTCGCACGATGCGGGATTTCCTTAAAACGTGATTTTCTGAAAAATTTTGACGAAAGAAAATTCTCCGTTTGGTTCTCTTTAGATGCTACATGTTAAGACGTACACGCCACAACAATTCTTTTTCGAGATACAACGTGTAGTTTTGGAGATACAAGCTAATTTTGTACTATGCGTTATTTCTTCTCGTAAAAGAGTTTCCAATGCGTACGTATATGTCTTTACGCTGCAAAAACTGTATTTCCTTATGAAGTGGTATTCTTACATATCCTTTCGAGAGAAAACTGTCCTGTGCCTTCTCTTTTGAGGCTACACACTTAGACATACACGCAACATGAAAGCTTTTCGACTTACAACGTGTTGTTTAGGAAAAACAAGATAATTTCGCACGATGCGGGATTTCCTTAAAACGTGATTTTCTGAAAAATTTTGACGAAAGAAAATTCTCCTTTTGGTTCTCTTTAGATGCTACATGTTAAGACGTACACGCCACAACAATTCTTTTCGAGATACAACGTGTAGTTTTGGAGATACAAGCTAATTTTGTACTATGCGTTATTTCTTCTCGTAAAGAGTTTCCAATGCGTACGTATATGTCTTTACTCTGCAAAACTGTATTTCCCTTATGAAGTGGTATTCTTACATATCCTTTCGAGAGAAAACTGTCCTGTGCCTTCTCTTTTGAGGCTACACACTTAGGACATACACGCAACATGAAAGCTTTTCGACTTACAACGTGTTGTTTAGGAAAAACAAGATAATTTCGCACGATGCGGGATTTCCTTAAAACGTGATTTTCCTGAAAAATTTTGACGAAAGAAAATTCTCCGTTTGGTTCTCTTTAGATGCTACATGTTAAGACGTACACGCCACACACAATTCTTTTCGAGATACAACGTGTAGTTTTGGAGATACAAGCTAATTTTGTACTATGCGTTATTTCTTCTCGTAAAGAGTTTCCAATGCGTACGTATATGTCTTTACGCTGCAAAACTGTATTTCCTTATGAAGTGGTATTCTTACATATCCTTTCGAGAGAAAACTGTCCTGTGCCTTCTCTTTTGAGGCTACACACTTAGACATACACGCAACATGAAAGCTTTTCGACTTACAACGTGTTGTTTTAGGAAAAACAAGATAATTTCGCACGATGCGGGATTTCCTTAAAACGTGATTTTCTGAAAAATTTTGACGAAAGAAAAATTCTCCTTTTGGTTCTCTTTAGATGCTACATGTTAAGACGTACACGCCACAACAATTCTTTTCGAGATACAACGTGTAGTTTTGGAGATACAAGCTAATTTTGTACTATGCGTTATTTCTTCTCGTAAAGAGTTTCCAATGCGTACGTATATGTCTTTACTCTGCAAAAACTGTATTTCCTTATGAAGTGGTATTCTTACATATCCTTTCGAGAGAAAACTGTCCTGTGCCTTCTCTTTTGAGGCTACACACTTAGACATACACGCAACATGAAAGCTTTTCGACTTACAACGTGTTGTTTAGGAAAAACAAGATAATTTCGCACGATGCGGGATTTCCTTAAAACGTGATTTTCTGAAAAATTTTGACGAAAGAAAATTCTCCGTTTGGTTCTCTTTAGATGCTACATGTTAAGACGTACACGCCACAACAATTCTTTTCGAGATACAACGTGTAGTTTTTGGAGATACAAGCTAATTTTGTACTATGCGTTATTTCTTCTCGTAAAGAGTTTCCAATGCGTACGTATATGTCTTTACGCTGCAAAACTGTATTTCCTTATGAAGTGGTATTCTTACATATCCTTTCGAGAGAAAACTGTCCTGTGCCTTCTCTTTTGAGGCTACACACTTAGACATACACGCAACATGAAAGCTTTTCGACTTACAACGTGTTGTTTAGGAAAAACAAGATAATTTCGCACGATGCGGGATTTCCTTAAAACGTGATTTTCTGAAAAATTTTGACGAAAGAAAATTCTCCTTTTGGTTCTCTTTAGATGCTACATGTTAAGACGTACACGCCACAACAATTCTTTTCGAGATACAACGTGTAGTTTTGGAGATACAAGCTAATTTTGTACTATGCGTTATTTCTTCTCGTAAAGAGTTTCCAATGCGTACGTATATGTCTTTACTCTGCAAAACTGTATTTCCTTATGAAGTGGTATTCTTACATATCCTTTCGAGAGAAAACTGTCCTGTGCCTTCTCTTTTGAGGCTACACACTTAGACATACACGCAACATGAAAGCTTTTCGACTTACAACGTGTTGTTTAGGAAAAACAAGATAATTTCGCACGATGCGGGATTTCCTTAAAACGTGATTTTCTGAAAAATTTTGACGAAAGAAAATTCTCCGTTTGGTTCTCTTTAGATGCTACATGTTAAGACGTACACGCCACAACAATTCTTTTCGAGATACAACGTGTAGTTTTGGAGATACAAGCTAATTTTGTACTATGCGTTATTTCTTCTCGTAAAGAGTTTCCAATGCGTACGTATATGTCTTTACGCTGCAAAACTGTATTTCCTTATGAAGTGGTATTCTTACATATCCTTTCGAGAGAAAACTGTCCTGTGCCTTCTCTTTTGAGGCTACACACTTAGACATACACGCAACATGAAAGCTTTTCGACTTACAACGTGTTGTTTAGGAAAAACAAGATAATTTCGCACGATGCGGGATTTCCTTAAAACGTGATTTTCTGAAAAATTTTGACGAAAGAAAATTCTCCTTTTGGTTCTCTTTAGATGCTACATGTTAAGACGTACACGCCACAACAATTCTTTTCGAGATACAACGTGTAGTTTTGGAGATACAAGCTAATTTTGTACTATGCGTTATTTCTTCTCGTAAAGAGTTTCCAATGCGTACGTATATGTCTTTACTCTGCAAAACTGTATTTCCTTATGAAGTGGTATTCTTACATATCCTTTCGAGAGAAAACTGTCCTGTGCCTTCTCTTTTGAGGCTACACACTTAGACATACACGCAACATGAAAGCTTTTCGACTTACAACGTGTTGTTTAGGAAAAACAAGATAATTTCGCACGATGCGGGATTTCCTTAAAACGTGATTTTCTGAAAAATTTTGACGAAAGAAAATTCTCCGTTTGGTTCTCTTTAGATGCTACATGTTAAGACGTACACGCCACAACAATTCTTTTCGAGATACAACGTGTAGTTTTGGAGATACAAGCTAATTTTGTACTATGCGTTATTTCTTCTCGTAAAGAGTTTCCAATGCGTACGTATATGTCTTTACGCTGCAAAACTGTATTTCCTTATGAAGTGGTATTCTTACATATCCTTTCGAGAGAAAACTGTCCTGTGCCTTCTCTTTTGAGGCTACACACTTAGACATACACGCAACATGAAAGCTTTTCGACTTACAACGTGTTGTTTAGGAAAAACAAGATAATTTCGCACGATGCGGGATTTCCTTAAAACGTGATTTTCTGAAAAATTTTGACGAAAGAAAATTCTCCTTTTGGTTCTCTTTAGATGCTACATGTTAAGACGTACACGCCACAACAATTCTTTTCGAGATACAACGTGTAGTTTTGGAGATACAAGCTAATTTTGTACTATGCGTTATTTCTTCTCGTAAAGAGTTTCCAATGCGTACGTATATGTCTTTACTCTGCAAAACTGTATTTCCTTATGAAGTGGTATTCTTACATATCCTTTCGAGAGAAAACTGTCCTGTGCCTTCTCTTTTGAGGCTACACACTTAGACATACACGCAACATGAAAGCTTTTCGACTTACAACGTGTTGTTTAGGAAAAACAAGATAATTTCGCACGATGCGGGATTTCCTTAAAACGTGATTTTCTGAAAAATTTTGACGAAAGAAAATTCTCCTTTTGGTTCTCTTTAGATGCTACATGTTAAGACGTACACGCCACAACAATTCTTTTCGAGATACAACGTGTAGTTTTGGAGATACAAGCTAATTTTGTACTATGCGTTATTTCTTCTCGTAAAGAGTTTCCAATGCGTACGTATATGTCTTTACTCTGCAAAACTGTATTTCCTTATGAAGTGGTATTCTTACATATCCTTTCGAGAGAAAACTGTCCTGTGCCTTCTCTTTTGAGGCTACACACTTAGACATACACGCAACATGAAAGCTTTTCGACTTACAACGTGTTGTTTAGGAAAAACAAGATAATTTCGCACGATGCGGGATTTCCTTAAAACGTGATTTTCTGAAAAATTTTGACGAAAGAAAATTCTCCGTTTGGTTCTCTTTAGATGCTACATGTTAAGACGTACACGCCACAACAATTCTTTTCGAGATACAACGTGTAGTTTTGGAGATACAAGCTAATTTTGTACTATGCGTTATTTCTTCTCGTAAAGAGTTTCCAATGCGTACGTATATGTCTTTACGCTGCAAAACTGTATTTCCTTATGAAGTGGTATTCTTACATATCCTTTCGAGAGAAAACTGTCCTGTGCCTTCTCTTTTGAGGCTACACACTTAGACATACACGCAACATGAAAGCTTTTCGACTTACAACGTGTTGTTTAGGAAAAACAAGATAATTTCGCACGATGCGGGATTTCCTTAAAACGTGATTTTCTGAAAAATTTTGACGAAAGAAAATTCTCCTTTTGGTTCTCTTTAGATGCTACATGTTAAGACGTACACGCCACAACAATTCTTTTCGAGATACAACGTGTAGTTTTGGAGATACAAGCTAATTTTGTACTATGCGTTATTTCTTCTCGTAAAGAGTTTCCAATGCGTACGTATATGTCTTTACTCTGCAAAACTGTATTTCCTTATGAAGTGGTATTCTTACATATCCTTTCGAGAGAAAACTGTCCTGTGCCTTCTCTTTTGAGGCTACACACTTAGACATACACGCAACATGAAAGCTTTTCGACTTACAACGTGTTGTTTAGGAAAAACAAGATAATTTCGCACGATGCGGGATTTCCTTAAAACGTGATTTTCTGAAAAATTTTGACGAAAGAAAATTCTCCGTTTGGTTCTCTTTAGATGCTACATGTTAAGACGTACACGCCACAACAATTCTTTTCGAGATACAACGTGTAGTTTTGGAGATACAAGCTAATTTTGTACTATGCGTTATTTCTTCTCGTAAAGAGTTTCCAATGCGTACGTATATGTCTTTACGCTGCAAAACTGTATTTCCTTATGAAGTGGTATTCTTACATATCCTTTCGAGAGAAAACTGTCCTGTGCCTTCTCTTTTGAGGCTACACACTTAGACATACACGCAACATGAAAGCTTTTCGACTTACAACGTGTTGTTTAGGAAAAACAAGATAATTTCGCACGATGCGGGATTTCCTTAAAACGTGATTTTCTGAAAAATTTTGACGAAAGAAAATTCTCCTTTTGGTTCTCTTTAGATGCTACATGTTAAGACGTACACGCCACAACAATTCTTTTCGAGATACAACGTGTAGTTTTGGAGATACAAGCTAATTTTGTACTATGCGTTATTTCTTCTCGTAAAGAGTTTCCAATGCGTACGTATATGTCTTTACTCTGCAAAACTGTATTTCCTTATGAAGTGGTATTCTTACATATCCTTTCGAGAGAAAACTGTCCTGTGCCTTCTCTTTTGAGGCTACACACTTAGACATACACGCAACATGAAAGCTTTTCGACTTACAACGTGTTGTTTAGGAAAAACAAGACAATTTCGCACGATGCGGGATTTCCTTAAAACGTGATTTTCTGAAAAATTTTGACGAAAGAAAATTCTCCGTTTGGTTCTCTTTAGATGCTACATGTTAAGACGTACACGCCACAACAATTCTTTTCGAGATACAACGTGTAGTTTTGGAGATACAAGCTAATTTTGTACTATGCGTTATTTCTTCTCGTAAAGAGTTTCCAATGCGTACGTATATGTCTTTACTCTGCAAAACTGTATTTCCTTATGAAGTGGTATTCTTACATATCCTTTCGAGAGAAAACTGTCCTGTGCCTTCTCTTTTGAGGCTACACACTTAGACATACACGCAACATGAAAGCTTTTCGACTTACAACGTGTTGTTTAGGAAAAACAAGATAATTTCGCACGATGCGGGATTTCCTTAAAACGTGATTTTCTGAAAAATTTTGACGAAAGAAAATTCTCCGTTTGGTTCTCTTTAGATGCTACATGTTAAGACGTACACGCCACAACAATTCTTTTCGAGATACAACGTGTAGTTTTGGAGATACAAGCTAATTTTGTACTATGCGTTATTTCTTCTCGTAAAGAGTTTCCAATGCGTACGTATATGTCTTTACGCTGCAAAACTGTATTTCCTTATGAAGTGGTATTCTTACATATCCTTTCGAGAGAAAACTGTCCTGTGCCTTCTCTTTTGAGGCTACACACTTAGACATACACGCAACATGAAAGCTTTTCGACTTACAACGTGTTGTTTAGGAAAAACAAGATAATTTCGCACGATGCGGGATTTCCTTAAAACGTGATTTTCTGAAAAATTTTGACGAAAGAAAATTCTCCTTTTGGTTCTCTTTAGATGCTACATGTTAAGACGTACACGCCACAACAATTCTTTTCGAGATACAACGTGTAGTTTTGGAGATACAAGCTAATTTTGTACTATGCGTTATTTCTTCTCGTAAAGAGTTTCCAATGCGTACGTATATGTCTTTACTCTGCAAAACTGTATTTCCTTATGAAGTGGTATTCTTACATATCCTTTCGAGAGAAAACTGTCCTGTGCCTTCTCTTTTGAGGCTACACACTTAGACATACACGCAACATGAAAGCTTTTCGACTTACAACGTGTTGTTTAGGAAAAACAAGATAATTTCGCACGATGCGGGATTTCCTTAAAACGTGATTTTCTGAAAAATTTTGACGAAAGAAAATTCTCCGTTTGGTTCTCTTTAGATGCTACATGTTAAGACGTACACGCCACAACAATTCTTTTCGAGATACAACGTGTAGTTTTGGAGATACAAGCTAATTTTGTACTATGCGTTATTTCTTCTCGTAAAGAGTTTCCAATGCGTACGTATATGTCTTTACGCTGCAAAACTGTATTTCCTTATGAAGTGGTATTCTTACATATCCTTTCGAGAGAAAACTGTCCTGTGCCTTCTCTTTTGAGGCTACACACTTAGACATACACGCAACATGAAAGCTTTTCGACTTACAACGTGTTGTTTAGGAAAAACAAGATAATTTCGCACGATGCGGGATTTCCTTAAAACGTGATTTTCTGAAAAATTTTGACGAAAGAAAATTCTCCTTTTGGTTCTCTTTAGATGCTACATGTTAAGACGTACACGCCACAACAATTCTTTTCGAGATACAACGTGTAGTTTTGGAGATACAAGCTAATTTTGTACTATGCGTTATTTCTTCTCGTAAAGAGTTTCCAATGCGTACGTATATGTCTTTACTCTGCAAAACTGTATTTCCTTATGAAGTGGTATTCTTACATATCCTTTCGAGAGAAAACTGTCCTGTGCCTTCTCTTTTGAGGCTACACACTTAGACATACACGCAACATGAAAGCTTTTCGACTTACAACGTGTTGTTTAGGAAAAACAAGATAATTTCGCACGATGCGGGATTTCCTTAAAACGTGATTTTCTGAAAAATTTTGACGAAAGAAAATTCTCCGTTTGGTTCTCTTTAGATGCTACATGTTAAGACGTACACGCCACAACAATTCTTTTCGAGATACAACGTGTAGTTTTGGAGATACAAGCTAATTTTGTACTATGCGTTATTTCTTCTCGTAAAGAGTTTCCAATGCGTACGTATATGTCTTTACGCTGCAAAACTGTATTTCCTTATGAAGTGGTATTCTTACATATCCTTTCGAGAGAAAACTGTCCTGTGCCTTCTCTTTTGAGGCTACACACTTAGACATACACGCAACATGAAAGCTTTTCGACTTACAACGTGTTGTTTAGGAAAAACAAGATAATTTCGCACGATGCGGGATTTCCTTAAAACGTGATTTTCTGAAAAATTTTGACGAAAGAAAATTCTCCTTTTGGTTCTCTTTAGATGCTACATGTTAAGACGTACACGCCACAACAATTCTTTTCGAGATACAACGTGTAGTTTTGGAGATACAAGCTAATTTTGTACTATGCGTTATTTCTTCTCGTAAAGAGTTTCCAATGCGTACGTATATGTCTTTACTCTGCAAAACTGTATTTCCTTATGAAGTGGTATTCTTACATATCCTTTCGAGAGAAAACTGTCCTGTGCCTTCTCTTTTGAGGCTACACACTTAGACATACACGCAACATGAAAGCTTTTCGACTTACAACGTGTTGTTTAGGAAAAACAAGATAATTTCGCACGATGCGGGATTTCCTTAAAACGTGATTTTCTGAAAAATTTTGACGAAAGAAAATTCTCCGTTTGGTTCTCTTTAGATGCTACATGTTAAGACGTACACGCCACAACAATTCTTTTCGAGATACAACGTGTAGTTTTGGAGATACAAGCTAATTTTGTACTATGCGTTATTTCTTCTCGTAAAGAGTTTCCAATGCGTACGTATATGTCTTTACGCTGCAAAACTGTATTTCCTTATGAAGTGGTATTCTTACATATCCTTTCGAGAGAAAACTGTCCTGTGCCTTCTCTTTTGAGGCTACACACTTAGACATACACGCAACATGAAAGCTTTTCGACTTACAACGTGTTGTTTAGGAAAAACAAGATAATTTCGCACGATGCGGGATTTCCTTAAAACGTGATTTTCTGAAAAATTTTGACGAAAGAAAATTCTCCTTTTGGTTCTCTTTAGATGCTACATGTTAAGACGTACACGCCACAACAATTCTTTTCGAGATACAACGTGTAGTTTTGGAGATACAAGCTAATTTTGTACTATGCGTTATTTCTTCTCGTAAAGAGTTTCCAATGCGTACGTATATGTCTTTACTCTGCAAAACTGTATTTCCTTATGAAGTGGTATTCTTACATATCCTTTCGAGAGAAAACTGTCCTGTGCCTTCTCTTTTGAGGCTACACACTTAGACATACACGCAACATGAAAGCTTTTCGACTTACAACGTGTTGTTTAGGAAAAACAAGATAATTTCGCACGATGCGGGATTTCCTTAAAACGTGATTTTCTGAAAAATTTTGACGAAAGAAAATTCTCCTTTTGGTTCTCTTTAGATGCTACATGTTAAGACGTACACGCCACAACAATTCTTTTCGAGATACAACGTGTAGTTTTGGAGATACAAGCTAATTTTGTACTATGCGTTATTTCTTCTCGTAAAGAGTTTCCAATGCGTACGTATATGTCTTTACTCTGCAAAACTGTATTTCCTTATGAAGTGGTATTCTTACATATCCTTTCGAGAGAAAACTGTCCTGTGCCTTCTCTTTTGAGGCTACACACTTAGACATACACGCAACATGAAAGCTTTTCGACTTACAACGTGTTGTTTAGGAAAAACAAGATAATTTCGCACGATGCGGGATTTCCTTAAAACGTGATTTTCTGAAAAATTTTGAAGAAAGAAAATTCTCCTTTTGGTTCTCTTTAGATGCTACATGTTAAGACGTACACGCCACAACAATTCTTTTCGAGATACAACGTGTAGTTTTGGAGATACAAGCTAATTTTGTACTATGCGTTATTTCTTCTCGTAAAGAGTTTCCAATGCGTACGTATATGTCTTTACTCTGCAAAACTGTATTTCCTTATGAAGTGGTATTCTTACATATCCTTTCGAGAGAAAACTGTCCTGTGCCTTCTCTTTTGAGGCTACACACTTAGACATACACGCAACATGAAAGCTTTTCGACTTACAACGTGTTGTTTAGGAAAAACAAGATAATTTCGCACGATGCGGGATTTCCTTAAAACGTGATTTTCTGAAAAATTTTGACGAAAGAAAATTCTCCTTTTGGTTCTTTTTAGATGCTACATGTTAAGACGTACACGCCACAACAATTCTTTTCGAGATACAACGTGTAGTTTTGGAGATACAAGCTAATTTTGTACTATGCGTTATTTCTTCTCGTAAAGAGTTTCCAATGCGTACGTATATGTCTTTACTCTGCAAAACTGTATTTCCTTATGAAGTGGTATTCTTACATATCCTTTCGAGAGAAAACTGTCCTGTGCCTTCTCTTTTGAGGCTACACACTTAGACATACACGCAACATGAAAGCTTTTCGACTTACAACGTGTTGTTTAGGAAAAACAAGATAATTTCGCACGATGCGGGATTTCCTTAAAACGTGATTTTCTGAAAAATTTTGACGAAAGAAAATTCTCCTTTTGGTTCTCTTTAGATGCTACATGTTAAGACGTACACGCCACAACAATTCTTTTCGAGATACAACGTGTAGTTTTGGAGATACAAGCTAATTTTGTACTATGCGTTATTTCTTCTCGTAAAGAGTTTCCAATGCGTACGTATATGTCTTTACTCTGCAAAACTGTATTTCCTTATGAAGTGGTATTCTTACATATCCTTTCGAGAGAAAACTGTCCTGTGCCTTCTCTTTTGAGGCTACACACTTAGACATACACGCAACATGAAAGCTTTTCGACTTACAACGTGTTGTTTAGGAAAAACAAGATAATTTCGCACGATGCGGGATTTCCTTAAAACGTGATTTTCTGAAAAATTTTGACGAAAGAAAATTCTCCTTTTGGTTCTCTTTAGATGCTACATGTTAAGACGTACACGCCACAACAATTCTTTTCGAGATACAACGTGTAGTTTTGGAGATACAAGCTAATTTTGTACTATGCGTTATTTCTTCTCGTAAAGAGTTTCCAATGCGTACGTATATGTCTTTACGCTGCAAAACTGTATTTCCTTATGAAGTGGTATTCTTACATATCCTTTCGAGAGAAAACTGTCCTGTGCCTTCTCTTTTGAGGCTACACACTTAGACATACACGCAACATGAAAGCTTTTCGACTTACAACGTGTTGTTTAGGAAAAACAAGATAATTTCGCACGATGCGGGATTTCCTTAAAACGTGATTTTCTGAAAAATTTTGACGAAAGAAAATTCTCCGTTTGGTTCTCTTTAGATGCTACATGTTAAGACGTACACGCCACAACAATTCTTTTCGAGATACAACGTGTAGTTTTGGAGATACAAGCTAATTTTGTACTATGCGTTATTTCTTCTCGTAAAGAGTTTCCAATGCGTACGTATATGTCTTTACTCTGCAAAACTGTATTTCCTTATGAAGTGGTATTCTTACATATCCTTTCGAGAGAAAACTGTCCTGTGCCTTCTCTTTTGAGGCTACACACTTAGACATACACGCAACATGAAAGCTTTTCGACTTACAACGTGTTGTTTAGGAAAAACAAGATAATTTCGCACGATGCGGGATTTCCTTAAAACGTGATTTTCTGAAAAATTTTGACGAAAGAAAATTCTCCTTTTGGTTCTCTTTAGATGCTACATGTTAAGACGTACACGCCACAACAATTCTTTTCGAGATACAACGTGTAGTTTTGGAGATACAAGCTAATTTTGTACTATGCGTTATTTCTTCTCGTAAAGAGTTTCCAATGCGTACGTATATGTCTTTACTCTGCAAAACTGTATTTCCTTATGAAGTGGTATTCTTACATATCCTTTCGAGAGAAAACTGTCCTGTGCCTTCTCTTTTGAGGCTACACACTTAGACATACAGGCAACATGAAAGCTTTTCGACTTACAACGTGTTGTTTAGGAAAAACAAGATAATTTCGCACGATGCGGGATTTCCTTAAAACGTGATTTTCTGAAAAATTTTGACGAAAGAAAATTCTCCTTTTGGTTCTCTTTAGATGCTACATGTTAAGACGTACACGCCACAACAATTCTTTTCGAGATACAACGTGTAGTTTTGGAGATACAAGCTAATTTTGTACTATGCGTTATTTCTTCTCGTAAAGAGTTTCCAATGCGTATGTATATGTCTTTACGCTGCAAAACTGTATTTCCTTATGAAGTGGTATTCTTACATATCCTTTCGAGAGAAAACTGTCCTGTGCCTTCTCTTTTGAGGCTACACACTTAGACATACACGCAACATGAAAGCTTTTCGACTTACAACGTGTTGTTTAGGAAAAACAAGATAATTTCGCACGATGCGGGATTTCCTTAAAACGTGATTTTCTGAAAAATTTTGACGAAAGAAAATTCCCCGTTTGGTTCTCTTTAGATGCTACATGTTAAGACGTACACGCCACAACAATTCTTTTCGAGATACAACGTGTAGTTTTGGAGATACAAGCTAATTTTGTACTATGCGTTATTTCTTCTCGTAAAGAGTTTCCAATGCGTACGTATATGTCTTTACGCTGCAAAACTGTATTTCCTTATGAAGTGGTATTCTTACATATCCTTTCGAGAGAAAACTGTCCTGTGCCTTCTCTTTTGAGGCTACACACTTAGACATACACGCAACATGAAAGCTTTTCGACTTACAACGTGTTGTTTAGGAAAAACAAGATAATTTCGCACGATGCGGGATTTCCTTAAAACGTGATTTTCTGAAAAATTTTGACGAAAGAAAATTCTCCTTTTGGTTCTCTTTAGATGCTACATGTTAAGACGTACACGCCACAACAATTCTTTTCGAGATACAACGTGTAGTTTTGGAGATACAAGCTAATTTTGTACTATGCGTTATTTCTTCTCGTAAAGAGTTTCCAATGCGTACGTATATGTCTTTACTCTGCAAAACTGTATTTCCTTATGAAGTGGTATTCTTACATATCCTTTCGAGAGAAAACTGTCCTGTGCCTTCTCTTTTGAGGCTACACACTTAGACATACACGCAACATGAAAGCTTTTCGACTTACAACGTGTTGTTTAGGAAAAACAAGATAATTTCGCACGATGCGGGATTTCCTTAAAACGTGATTTTCTGAAAAATTTTGACGAAAGAAAATTCTCCGTTTGGTTCTCTTTAGATGCTACATGTTAAGACGTACACGCCACAACAATTCTTTTCGAGATACAACGTGTAGTTTTGGAGATACAAGCTAATTTTGTACTATGCGTTATTTCTTCTCGTAAAGAGTTTCCAATGCGTACGTATATGTCTTTACGCTGCAAAACTGTATTTCCTTATGAAGTGGTATTCTTACATATCCTTTCGAGAGAAAACTGTCCTGTGCCTTCTCTTTTGAGGCTACACACTTAGACATACACGCAACATGAAAGCTTTTCGACTTACAACGTGTTGTTTAGGAAAAACAAGATAATTTCGCACGATGCGGGATTTCCTTAAAACGTGATTTTCTGAAAAATTTTGACGAAAGAAAATTCTCCTTTTGGTTCTCTTTAGATGCTACATGTTAAGACGTACACGCCACAACAATTCTTTTCGAGATACAACGTGTAGTTTTGGAGATACAAGCTAATTTTGTACTATGCGTTATTTCTTCTCGTAAAGAGTTTCCAATGCGTACGTATATGTCTTTACTCTGCAAAACTGTATTTCCTTATGAAGTGGTATTCTTACATATCCTTTCGAGAGAAAACTGTCCTGTGCCTTCTCTTTTGAGGCTACACACTTAGACATACACGCAACATGAAAGCTTTTCGACTTACAACGTGTTGTTTAGGAAAAACAAGATAATTTCGCACGATGCGGGATTTCCTTAAAACGTGATTTTCTGAAAAATTTTGACGAAAGAAAATTCTCCTTTTGGTTCTCTTTAGATGCTACATGTTAAGACGTACACGCCACAACAATTCTTTTCGAGATACAACGTGTAGTTTTGGAGATACAAGCTAATTTTGTACTATGCGTTATTTCTTCTCGTAAAGAGTTTCCAATGCGTACGTATATGTCTTTACTCTGCAAAACTGTATTTCCTTATGAAGTGGTATTCTTACATATCCTTTCGAGAGAAAACTGTCCTGTGCCTTCTCTTTTGAGGCTACACACTTAGACATACACGCAACATGAAAGCTTTTCGACTTACAACGTGTTGTTTAGGAAAAACAAGATAATTTCGCACGATGCGGGATTTCCTTAAAACGTGATTTTCTGAAAAATTTTGAAGAAAGAAAATTCTCCTTTTGGTTCTCTTTAGATGCTACATGTTAAGACGTACACGCCACAACAATTCTTTTCGAGATACAACGTGTAGTTTTGGAGATACAAGCTAATTTTGTACTATGCGTTATTTCTTCTCGTAAAGAGTTTCCAATGCGTACGTATATGTCTTTACTCTGCAAAACTGTATTTCCTTATGAAGTGGTATTCTTACATATCCTTTCGAGAGAAAACTGTCCTGTGCCTTCTCTTTTGAGGCTACACACTTAGACATACACGCAACATGAAAGCTTTTCGACTTACAACGTGTTGTTTAGGAAAAACAAGATAATTTCGCACGATGCGGGATTTCCTTAAAACGTGATTTTCTGAAAAATTTTGACGAAAGAAAATTCTCCTTTTGGTTCTTTTTAGATGCTACATGTTAAGACGTACACGCCACAACAATTCTTTTCGAGATACAACGTGTAGTTTTGGAGATACAAGCTAATTTTGTACTATGCGTTATTTCTTCTCGTAAAGAGTTTCCAATGCGTATGTATATGTCTTTACTCTGCAAAACTGTATTTCCTTATGAAGTGGTATTCTTACATATCCTTTCGAGAGAAAACTGTCCTGTGCCTTCTCTTTTGAGGCTACACACTTAGACATACACGCAACATGAAAGCTTTTCGACTTACAACGTGTTGTTTAGGAAAAACAAGATAATTTCGCACGATGCGGGATTTCCTTAAAACGTGATTTTCTGAAAAATTTTGACGAAAGAAAATTCTCCTTTTGGTTCTCTTTAGATGCTACATGTTAAGACGTACACGCCACAACAATTCTTTTCGAGATACAACGTGTAGTTTTGGAGATACAAGCTAATTTTGTACTATGCGTTATTTCTTCTCGTAAAGAGTTTCCAATGCGTACGTATATGTCTTTACTCTGCAAAACTGTATTTCCTTATGAAGTGGTATTCTTACATATCCTTTCGAGAGAAAACTGTCCTGTGCCTTCTCTTTTGAGGCTACACACTTAGACATACACGCAACATGAAAGCTTTTCGACTTACAACGTGTTGTTTAGGAAAAACAAGATAATTTCGCACGATGCGGGATTTCCTTAAAACGTGATTTTCTGAAAAATTTTGACGAAAGAAAATTCTCCTTTTGGTTCTCTTTAGATGCTACATGTTAAGACGTACACGCCACAACAATTCTTTTCGAGATACAACGTGTAGTTTTGGAGATACAAGCTAATTTTGTACTATGCGTTATTTCTTCTCGTAAAGAGTTTGCAATGCGTACGTATATGTCTTTACGCTGCAAAACTGTATTTCCTTATGAAGTGGTATTCTTACATATCCTTTCGAGAGAAAACTGTCCTGTGCCTTCTCTTTTGAGGCTACACACTTAGACATACACGCAACATGAAAGCTTTTCGACTTACAACGTGTTGTTTAGGAAAAACAAGATAATTTCGCACGATGCGGGATTTCCTTAAAACGTGATTTTCTGAAAAATTTTGACGAAAGAAAATTCTCCGTTTGGTTCTCTTTAGATGCTACATGTTAAGACGTACACGCCACAACAATTCTTTTCGAGATACAACGTGTAGTTTTGGAGATACAAGCTAATTTTGTACTATGCGTTATTTCTTCTCGTAAAGAGTTTCCAATGCGTACGTATATGTCTTTACTCTGCAAAACTGTATTTCCTTATGAAGTGGTATTCTTACATATCCTTTCGAGAGAAAACTGTCCTGTGCCTTCTCTTTTGAGGCTACACACTTAGACATACACGCAACATGAAAGCTTTTCGACTTACAACGTGTTGTTTAGGAAAAACAAGATAATTTCGCACGATGCGGGATTTCCTTAAAACGTGATTTTCTGAAAAATTTTGACGAAAGAAAATTCTCCTTTTGGTTCTCTTTAGATGCTACATGTTAAGACGTACACGCCACAACAATTCTTTTCGAGATACAACGTGTAGTTTTGGAGATACAAGCTAATTTTGTACTATGCGTTATTTCTTCTCGTAAAGAGTTTCCAATGCGTACGTATATGTCTTTACTCTGCAAAACTGTATTTCCTTATGAAGTGGTATTCTTACATATCCTTTCGAGAGAAAACTGTCCTGTGCCTTCTCTTTTGAGGCTACACACTTAGACATACAGGCAACATGAAAGCTTTTCGACTTACAACGTGTTGTTTAGGAAAAACAAGATAATTTCGCACGATGCGGGATTTCCTTAAAACGTGATTTTCTGAAAAATTTTGACGAAAGAAAATTCTCCTTTTGGTTCTCTTTAGATGCTACATGTTAAGACGTACACGCCACAACAATTCTTTTCGAGATACAACGTGTAGTTTTGGAGATACAAGCTAATTTTGTACTATGCGTTATTTCTTCTCGTAAAGAGTTTCCAATGCGTATGTATATGTCTTTACGCTGCAAAACTGTATTTCCTTATGAAGTGGTATTCTTACATATCCTTTCGAGAGAAAACTGTCCTGTGCCTTCTCTTTTGAGGCTACACACTTAGACATACACGCAACATGAAAGCTTTTCGACTTACAACGTGTTGTTTAGGAAAAACAAGATAATTTCGCACGATGCGGGATTTCCTTAAAACGTGATTTTCTGAAAAATTTTGACGAAAGAAAATTCCCCGTTTGGTTCTCTTTAGATGCTACATGTTAAGACGTACACGCCACAACAATTCTTTTCGAGATACAACGTGTAGTTTTGGAGATACAAGCTAATTTTGTACTATGCGTTATTTCTTCTCGTAAAGAGTTTCCAATGCGTACGTATATGTCTTTACTCTGCAAAACTGTATTTCCTTATGAAGTGGTATTCTTACATATCCTTTCGAGAGAAAACTGTCCTGTGCCTTCTCTTTTGAGGCTACACACTTAGACATACACGCAACATGAAAGCTTTTCGACTTACAACGTGTTGTTTAGGAAAAACAAGATAATTTCGCACGATGCGGGATTTCCTTAAAACGTGATTTTCTGAAAAATTTTGACGAAAGAAAATTCTCCTTTTGGTTCTCTTTAGATGCTACATGTTAAGACGTACACGCCACAACAATTCTTTTCGAGATACAACGTGTAGTTTTGGAGATACAAGCTAATTTTGTACTATGCGTTATTTCTTCTCGTAAAGAGTTTCCAATGCGTACGTATATGTCTTTACTCTGCAAAACTGTATTTCCTTATGAAGTGGTATTCTTACATATCCTTTCGAGAGAAAACTGTCCTGTGCCTTCTCTTTTGAGGCTACACACTTAGACATACACGCAACATGAAAGCTTTTCGACTTACAACGTGTTGTTTAGGAAAAACAAGATAATTTCGCACGATGCGGGATTTCCTTAAAACGTGATTTTCTGAAAAATTTTGACGAAAGAAAATTCTCCGTTTGGTTCTCTTTAGATGCTACATGTTAAGACGTACACGCCACAACAATTCTTTTCGAGATACAACGTGTAGTTTTGGAGATACAAGCTAATTTTGTACTATGCGTTATTTCTTCTCGTAAAGAGTTTCCAATGCGTACGTATATGTCTTTACGCTGCAAAACTGTATTTCCTTATGAAGTGGTATTCTTACATATCCTTTCGAGAGAAAACTGTCCTGTGCCTTCTCTTTTGAGGCTACACACTTAGACATACACGCAACATGAAAGCTTTTCGACTTACAACGTGTTGTTTAGGAAAAACAAGATAATTTCGCACGATGCGGGATTTCCTTAAAACGTGATTTTCTGAAAAATTTTGACGAAAGAAAATTCTCCTTTTGGTTCTCTTTAGATGCTACATGTTAAGACGTACACGCCACAACAATTCTTTTCGAGATACAACGTGTAGTTTTGGAGATACAAGCTAATTTTGTACTATGCGTTATTTCTTCTCGTAAAGAGTTTCCAATGCGTACGTATATGTCTTTACTCTGCAAAACTGTATTTCCTTATGAAGTGGTATTCTTACATATCCTTTCGAGAGAAAACTGTCCTGTGCCTTCTCTTTTGAGGCTACACACTTAGACATACACGCAACATGAAAGCTTTTCGACTTACAACGTGTTGTTTAGGAAAAACAAGATAATTTCGCACGATGCGGGATTTCCTTAAAACGTGATTTTCTGAAAAATTTTGACGAAAGAAAATTCTCCTTTTGGTTCTCTTTAGATGCTACATGTTAAGACGTACACGCCACAACAATTCTTTTCGAGATACAACGTGTAGTTTTGGAGATACAAGCTAATTTTGTACTATGCGTTATTTCTTCTCGTAAAGAGTTTCCAATGCGTACGTATATGTCTTTACTCTGCAAAACTGTATTTCCTTATGAAGTGGTATTCTTACATATCCTTTCGAGAGAAAACTGTCCTGTGCCTTCTCTTTTGAGGCTACACACTTAGACATACACGCAACATGAAAGCTTTTCGACTTACAACGTGTTGTTTAGGAAAAACAAGATAATTTCGCACGATGCGGGATTTCCTTAAAACGTGATTTTCTGAAAAATTTTGAAGAAAGAAAATTCTCCTTTTGGTTCTCTTTAGATGCTACATGTTAAGACGTACACGCCACAACAATTCTTTTCGAGATACAACGTGTAGTTTTGGAGATACAAGCTAATTTTGTACTATGCGTTATTTCTTCTCGTAAAGAGTTTCCAATGCGTACGTATATGTCTTTACTCTGCAAAACTGTATTTCCTTATGAAGTGGTATTCTTACATATCCTTTCGAGAGAAAACTGTCCTGTGCCTTCTCTTTAGAGGCTACACACTTAGACATACACGCAACATGAAAGCTTTTCGACTTACAACGTGTTGTTTAGGAAAAACAAGATAATTTCGCACGATGCGGGATTTCCTTAAAACGTGATTTTCTGAAAAATTTTGACGAAAGAAAATTCTCCTTTTGGTTCTCTTTAGATGCTACATGTTAAGACGTACACGCCACAACAATTCTTTTCGAGATACAACGTGTAGTTTTGGAGATACAAGCTAATTTTGTACTATGCGTTATTTCTTCTCGTAAAGAGTTTCCAATGCGTACGTATATGTCTTTACTCTGCAAAACTGTATTTCCTTATGAAGTGGTATTCTTACATATCCTTTCGAGAGAAAACTGTCCTGTGCCTTCTCTTTTGAGGCTACACACTTAGACATACACGCAACATGAAAGCTTTTCGACTTACAACGTGTTGTTTAGGAAAAACAAGATAATTTCGCACGATGCGGGATTTCCTTAAAACGTGATTTTCTGAAAAATTTTGACGAAAGAAAATTCTCCTTTTGGTTCTCTTTAGATGCTACATGTTAAGACGTACACGCCACAACAATTCTTTTCGAGATACAACGTGTAGTTTTGGAGATACAAGCTAATTTTGTACTATGCGTTATTTCTTCTCGTAAAGAGTTTCCAATGCGTACGTATATGTCTTTACTCTGCAAAACTGTATTTCCTTATGAAGTGGTATTCTTACATATCCTTTCGAGAGAAAACTGTCCTGTGCCTTCTCTTTTGAGGCTACACACTTAGACATACACGCAACATGAAAGCTTTTCGACTTACAACGTGTTGTTTAGGAAAAACAAGATAATTTCGCACGATGCGGGATTTCCTTAAAACGTGATTTTCTGAAAAATTTTGACGAAAGAAAATTCTCCTTTTGGTTCTCTTTAGATGCTACATGTTAAGACGTACACGCCACAACAATTCTTTTCGAGATACAACGTGTAGTTTTGGAGATACAAGCTAATTTTGTACTATGCGTTATTTCTTCTCGTAAAGAGTTTCCAATGCGTACGTATATGTCTTTACTCTGCAAAACTGTATTTCCTTATGAAGTGGTATTCTTACATATCCTTTCGAGAGAAAACTGTCCTGTGCCTTCTCTTTTGAGGCTACACACTTAGACATACAGGCAACATGAAAGCTTTTCGACTTACAACGTGTTGTTTAGGAAAAACAAGATAATTTCGCACGATGCGGGATTTCCTTAAAACGTGATTTTCTGAAAAATTTTGACGAAAGAAAATTCTCCTTTTGGTTCTCTTTAGATGCTACATGTTAAGACGTACACGCCACAACAATTCTTTTCGAGATACAACGTGTAGTTTTGGAGATACAAGCTAATTTTGTACTATGCGTTATTTCTTCTCGTAAAGAGTTTCCAATGCGTATGTATATGTCTTTACGCTGCAAAACTGTATTTCCTTATGAAGTGGTATTCTTACATATCCTTTCGAGAGAAAACTGTCCTGTGCCTTCTCTTTTGAGGCTACACACTTAGACATACACGCAACATGAAAGCTTTTCGACTTACAACGTGTTGTTTAGGAAAAACAAGATAATTTCGCACGATGCGGGATTTCCTTAAAACGTGATTTTCTGAAAAATTTTGACGAAAGAAAATTCCCCGTTTGGTTCTCTTTAGATGCTACATGTTAAGACGTACACGCCACAACAATTCTTTTCGAGATACAACGTGTAGTTTTGGAGATACAAGCTAATTTTGTACTATGCGTTATTTCTTCTCGTAAAGAGTTTCCAATGCGTACGTATATGTCTTTACTCTGCAAAACTGTATTTCCTTATGAAGTGGTATTCTTACATATCCTTTCGAGAGAAAACTGTCCTGTGCCTTCTCTTTTGAGGCTACACACTTAGACATACACGCAACATGAAAGCTTTTCGACTTACAACGTGTTGTTTAGGAAAAACAAGATAATTTCGCACGATGCGGGATTTCCTTAAAACGTGATTTTCTGAAAAATTTTGACGAAAGAAAATTCTCCTTTTGGTTCTCTTTAGATGCTACATGTTAAGACGTACACGCCACAACAATTCTTTTCGAGATACAACGTGTAGTTTTGGAGATACAAGCTAATTTTGTACTATGCGTTATTTCTTCTCGTAAAGAGTTTCCAATGCGTACGTATATGTCTTTACTCTGCAAAACTGTATTTCCTTATGAAGTGGTATTCTTACATATCCTTTCGAGAGAAAACTGTCCTGTGCCTTCTCTTTTGAGGCTACACACTTAGACATACACGCAACATGAAAGCTTTTCGACTTACAACGTGTTGTTTAGGAAAAACAAGATAATTTCGCACGATGCGGGATTTCCTTAAAACGTGATTTTCTGAAAAATTTTGACGAAAGAAAATTCTCCTTTTGGTTCTCTTTAGATGCTACATGTTAAGACGTACACGCCACAACAATTCTTTTCGAGATACAACGTGTAGTTTTGGAGATACAAGCTAATTTTGTACTATGCGTTATTTCTTCTCGTAAAGAGTTTCCAATGCGTACGTATATGTCTTTACTCTGCAAAACTGTATTTCCTTATGAAGTGGTATTCTTACATATCCTTTCGAGAGAAAACTGTCCTGTGCCTTCTCTTTTGAGGCTACACACTTAGACATACACGCAACATGAAAGCTTTTCGACTTACAACGTGTTGTTTAGGAAAAACAAGATAATTTCGCACGATGCGGGATTTCCTTAAAACGTGATTTTCTGAAAAATTTTGACGAAAGAAAATTCTCCTTTTGGTTCTCTTTAGATGCTACATGTTAAGACGTACACGCCACAACAATTCTTTTCGAGATACAACGTGTAGTTTTGGAGATACAAGCTAATTTTGTACTATGCGTTATTTCTTCTCGTAAAGAGTTTCCAATGCGTACGTATATGTCTTTACTCTGCAAAACTGTATTTCCTTATGAAGTGGTATTCTTACATATCCTTTCGAGAGAAAACTGTCCTGTGCCTTCTCTTTTGAGGCTACACACTTAGACATACACGCAACATGAAAGCTTTTCGACTTACAACGTGTTGTTTAGGAAAAACAAGATAATTTCGCACGATGCGGGATTTCCTTAAAACGTGATTTTCTGAAAAATTTTGACGAAAGAAAATTCTCCTTTTGGTTCTCTTTAGATGCTACATGTTAAGACGTACACGCCACAACAATTCGTTTCGAGATACAACGTGTAGTTTTGGAGATACAAGATAATTTTGTACTATGCGTTATTTCTTCTCGTAAAGAGTTTCCAATGCGTACGTATATGTCTTTACTCTGCAAAACTGTATTTCCTTATGAAGTGGTATTCTTACATATCCTTTCGAGAGAAAACTGTCCTGTGCCTTCTCTTTTGAGGCTACACACTTAGACATACACGCAACATGAAAGCTTTTCGACTTACAACGTGTTGTTTAGGAAAAACAAGATAATTTCGCACGATGCGGGATTTCCTTAAAACGTGATTTTCTGAAAAATTTTGACGAAAGAAAATTCTCCTTTTGGTTCTCTTTAGATGCTACATGTTAAGACGTACACGCCACAACAATTCTTTTCGAGATACAACGTGTAGTTTTGGAGATACAAGCTAATTTTGTACTATGCGTTATTTCTTCTCGTAAAGAGTTTCCAATGCGTACGTATATGTCTTTACTCTGCAAAACTGTATTTCCTTATGAAGTGGTATTCTTACATATCCTTTCGAGAGAAAACTGTCCTGTGCCTTCTCTTTTGAGGCTACACACTTAGACATACACGCAACATGAAAGCTTTTCGACTTACAACGTGTTGTTTAGGAAAAACAAGATAATTTCGCACGATGCGGGATTTCCTTAAAACGTGATTTTCTGAAAAATTTTGACGAAAGAAAATTCTCCTTTTGGTTCTCTTTAGATGCTACATGTTAAGACGTACACGCCACAACAATTCTTTTCGAGATACAACGTGTAGTTTTGGAGATACAAGCTAATTTTGTACTATGCGTTATTTCTTCTCGTAAAGAGTTTCCAATGCGTACGTATATGTCTTTACTCTGCAAAACTGTATTTCCTTATGAAGTGGTATTCTTACATATCCTTTCGAGAGAAAACTGTCCTGTGCCTTCTCTTTTGAGGCTACACACTTAGACATACACGCAACATGAAAGCTTTTCGACTTACAACGTGTTGTTTAGGAAAAACAAGATAATTTCGCACGATGCGGGATTTCCTTAAAACGTGATTTTCTGAAAAATTTTGACGAAAGAAAATTCTCCTTTTGGTTCTCTTTAGATGCTACATGTTAAGACGTACACGCCACAACAATTCTTTTCGAGATACAACGTGTAGTTTTGGAGATACAAGCTAATTTTGTACTATGCGTTATTTCTTCTCGTAAAGAGTTTCCAATGCGTACGTATATGTCTTTACTCTGCAAAACTGTATTTCCTTATGAAGTGGTATTCTTACATATCCTTTCGAGAGAAAACTGTCCTGTGCCTTCTCTTTTGAGGCTACACACTTAGACATACACGCAACATGAAAGCTTTTCGACTTACAACGTGTTGTTTAGGAAAAACAAGATAATTTCGCACGATGCGGGATTTCCTTAAAACGTGATTTTCTGAAAAATTTTGACGAAAGAAAATTCTCCTTTTGGTTCTCTTTAGATGCTACATGTTAAGACGTACACGCCACAACAATTCTTTTCGAGATACAACGTGTAGTTTTGGAGATACAAGATAATTTTGTACTATGCGTTATTTCTTCTCGTAAAGAGTTTCCAATGCGTACGTATATGTCTTTACTCTGCAAAACTGTATTTCCTTATGAAGTGGTATTCTTACATATCCTTTCGAGAGAAAACTGTCCTGTGCCTTCTCTTTTGAGGCTACACACTTAGACATACACGCAACATGAAAGCTTTTCGACTTACAACGTGTTGTTTAGGAAAAACAAGATAATTTCGCACGATGCGGGATTTCCTTAAAACGTGATTTTCTGAAAAATTTTGACGAAAGAAAATTCTCCTTTTGGTTCTCTTTAGATGCTACATGTTAAGACGTACACGCCACAACAATTCTTTTCGAGATACAACGTGTAGTTTTGGAGATACAAGCTAATTTTGTACTATGCGTTATTTCTTCTCGTAAAGAGTTTCCAATGCATACGTATATGTCTTTACTCTGCAAAACTGTATTTCCTTATGAAGTGGTATTCTTACATATCCTTTCGAGAGAAAACTGTCCTGTGCCTTCTCTTTTGAGGCTACACACTTAGACATACACGCAACATGAAAGCTTTTCGACTTACAGCGTGTTGTTTAGGAAAAACAAGATAATTTCGCACGATGCGGGATTTCCTTAAAACGTGATTTTCTGAAAAATTTGACGAAAGAAAATTCTCCTTTTGGTTCTCTTTAGATGCTACATGTTAAGACGTACACGCCACAACAATTCTTTTCGAGATACAACGTGTAGTTTTGGAGATACAAGCTAATTTTGTACTATGCGTTATTTCTTCTCGTAAAGAGTTTCCAATGCGTACGTATATGTCTTTACTCTGCAAAACTGTATTTCCTTATGAAGTGGTATTCTTACATATCCTTTCGAGAGAAAACTGTCCTGTGCCTTCTCTTTTGAGGCTACACACTTAGACATACACGCAACATGAAAGCTTTTCGACTTACAACGTGTTGTTTAGGAAAAACAAGATAATTTCGCACGATGCGGGATTTCCTTAAAACGTGATTTTCTGAAACATTTTGACGAAAGAAAATTCTCCTTTTGGTTCTCTTTAGATGCTACATGTTAAGACGTACACGCCACAACAATTCTTTTCGAGATACAACGTGTAGTTTTGGAGATACAAGCTAATTTTGTACTATGCGTTATTTCTTCTCGTAAAGAGTTTCCAATGCGTACGTATATGTCTTTACTCTGCAAAACTGTATTTCCTTATGAAGTGGTATTCTTACATATCCTTTCGAGAGAAAACTGTCCTGTGCCTTCTCTTTTGAGGCTACACACTTAGACATACACGCAACATGAAAGCTTTTCGACTTACAACGTGTTGTTTAGGAAAAACAAGATAATTTCGCACGATGCGGGATTTCCTTAAAACGTGATTTTCTGAAAAATTTTGACGAAAGAAAATTCTCCTTTTGGTTCTCTTTAGATGCTACATGTTAAGACGTACACGCCACAACAATTCTTTTCGAGATACAACGTGTAGTTTTGGAGATACAAGCTAATTTTGTACTATGCGTTATTTCTTCTCGTAAAGAGTTTCCAATGCGTACGTATATGTCTTTACTCTGCAAAACTGTATTTCCTTATGAAGTGGTATTCTTACATATCCTTTCGAGAGAAAACTGTCCTGTGCCTTCTCTTTTGAGGCTACACACTTAGACATACACGCAACATGAAAGCTTTTCGACTTACAACGTGTTGTTTAGGAAAAACAAGATAATTTCGCACGATGCGGGATTTCCTTAAAACGTGATTTTCTGAAAAATTTTGACGAAAGAAAATTCTCCTTTTGGTTCTCTTTAGATGCTACATGTTAAGACGTACACGCCACAACAATTCTTTTGGAGATACAACGTGTAGTTTTGGAGATACAAGCTAATTTTGTACTATGCGTTATTTCTTCTCGTAAAGAGTTTCCAATGCGTACGTATATGTCTTTACGCTGCAAAACTGTATTTCCTTATGAAGTGGTATTCTTACATATCCTTTCGAGAAAAAACTGTCCTGTGCCTTCTCTTTTGAGGCTACACACTTAGACATACACGCAACATGGAAGCTTTTCGACTTACAACGTGTTGTTTAGGAAAAACAAGATAATTTCGCACGATGCGGGATTTCCTTAAAACGTGATTTTCTGAAAAATTTTGACGAAAGAAAATTCTCCGTTTGGTTCTCTTTAGATGCTACATGTTAAGACGTACACGCCACAACAATTCTTTTCGAGATACAACGTGTAGTTTTGGAGATACAAGCTAATTTTGTACTATGCGTTATTTCTTCTCGTAAAGAGTTTCCAATGCGTACGTATATGTCTTTACTCTGCAAAACTGTATTTCCTTATGAAGTGGTATTCTTACATATCCTTTCGAGAGAAAACTGTCCTGTGCCTTCTCTTTTGAGGCTAAACACTTAGACATACACGCAACATGAAAGCTTTTCGACTTACAACGTGTTGTTTAGGAAAAACAAGATAATTTCGCACGATGCGGGATTTCCTTAAAACGTGATTTTCTGAAAAATTTTGACGAAAGAAAATTCTCCTTTTGGTTCTCTTTAGATGCTACATGTTAAGACGTACACGCCACAACAATTCTTTTCGAGATACAACGTGTAGTTTTGGAGATACAAGCTAATTTTGTACTATGCGTTATTTCTTCTCGTAAAGAGTTTCCAATGCGTACGTATATGTCTTTACTCTGCAAAACTGTATTTCCTTATGAAGTGGTATTCTTACATATCCTTTCGAGAGAAAACTGTCCTGTGCCTTCTCTTTTGAGGCTACACACTTAGACATACACGCAACATGAAAGCTTTTCGACTTACAACATGTTGTTTAGGAAAAACAAGATAATTTCGCACGATGCGGGATTTCCTTAAAACGTGATTTTCTGAAAAATTTTGACGAAAGAAAATTCTCCTTTTGGTTCTCTTTAGATGCTACATGTTAAGACGTACACGCCACAACAATTCTTTTCGAGATACAACGTGTAGTTTTGGAGATACAAGCTAATTTTGTACTATGCGTTATTTCTTCTCGTAAAGAGTTTCCAATGCGTACGTATATGTCTTTACTCTGCAAAACTGTATTTCCTTATGAAGTGGTATTCTTACATATCCTTTCGAGAGAAAACTGTCCTGTGCCTTCTCTTTTGAGGCTACACACTTAGACATACACGCAACATGAAAGCTTTTCGACTTACAACGTGTTGTTTAGGAAAAACAAGATAATTTCGCACGATGCGGGATTTCCTTAAAACGTGATTTTCTGAAACATTTTGACGAAAGAAAATTCTCCTTTTGGTTCTCTTTAGATGCTACATGTTAAGACGTACACGCCACAACAATTCTTTTCGAGATACAACGTGTAGTTTTGGAGATACAAGCTAATTTTGTACTATGCGTTATTTCTTCTCGTAAAGAGTTTCCAATGCGTACGTATATGTCTTTACTCTGCAAAACTGTATTTCCTTATGAAGTGGTATTCTTACATATCCTTTCGAGAGAAAACTGTCCTGTGCCTTCTCTTTTGAGGCTACACACTTAGACATACACGCAACATGAAAGCTTTTCGACTTACAGCGTGTTGTTTAGGAAAAACAAGATAATTTCGCACGATGCGGGATTTCCTTAAAACGTGATTTTCTGAAAAATTTGACGAAAGAAAATTCTCCTTTTGGTTCTCTTTAGATGCTACATGTTAAGACGTACACGCCACAACAATTCTTTTCGAGATACAACGTGTAGTTTTGGAGATACAAGCTAATTTTGTACTATGCGTTATTTCTTCTCGTAAAGAGTTTCCAATGCGTACGTATATGTCTTTACTCTGCAAAACTGTATTTCCTTATGAAGTGGTATTCTTACATATCCTTTCGAGAGAAAACTGTCCTGTGCCTTCTCTTTTGAGGCTACACACTTAGACATACACGCAACATGAAAGCTTTTCGACTTACAACGTGTTGTTTAGGAAAAACAAGATAATTTCGCACGATGCGGGATTTCCTTAAAACGTGATTTTCTGAAAAATTTTGACGAAAGAAAATTCTCCTTTTGGTTCTCTTTAGATGCTACATGTTAAGACGTACACGCCACAACAATTCTTTTCGAGATACAACGTGTAGTTTTGGAGATACAAGCTAATTTTGTACTATGCGTTATTTCTTCTCGTAAAGAGTTTCCAATGCGTACGTATATGTCTTTACTCTGCAAAACTGTATTTCCTTATGAAGTGGTATTCTTACATATCCTTTCGAGAGAAAACTGTCCTGTGCCTTCTCTTTTGAGGTACACACTTAGACATACACGCAACATGAAAGCTTTTCGACTTACAACGTGTTGTTTAGGAAAAACAAGATAATTTCGCACGATGCGGGATTTCCTTAAAACGTGATTTTCTGAAAAATTTTGACGAAAGAAAATTCTCCTTTTGGTTCTCTTTAGATGCTACATGTTAAGACGTACACGCCACAACAATTCTTTTCGAGATACAACGTGTAGTTTTGGAGATACAAGCTAATTTTGTACTATGCGTTATTTCTTCTCGTAAAGAGTTTCCAATGCGTACGTACATGTCTTTACTCTGCAAAACTGTATTTCCTTATGAAGTGGTATTCTTACATATCCTTTCGAGAGAAAACTGTCCTGTGCCTTCTCTTTTGAGGCTACACACTTAGACATACACGCAACATGAAAGCTTTTCGACTTACAACGTGTTGTTTAGGAAAAACAAGATAATTTCGCACGATGCGGGATTTCCTTAAAACGTGATTTTCTGAAAAATTTTGACGAAAGAAAATTCTCCTTTTGGTTCTCTTTAGATGCTACATGTTAAGACGTACACGCCACAACAATTCTTTTCGAGATACAACGTGTAGTTTTGGAGATACAAGCTAATTTTGTACTATGCGTTATTTCTTCTCGTAAAGAGTTTCCAATGCGTACGTATATGTCTTTACGCTGCAAAACTGTATTTCCTTATGAAGTGGTATTCTTACATATCCTTTCGAGAGAAAACTGTCCTGTGCCTTCTCTTTTGAGGCTACACACTTAGACATACACGCAACATGAAAGCTTTTCGACTTACAACGTGTTGTTTAGGAAAAACAAGATAATTTCGCACGATGCGGGATTTCCTTAAAACGTGATTTTCTGAAAAATTTTGACGAAAGAAAATTCCCCGTTTGGTTCTCTTTAGATGCTACATGTTAAGACGTACACGCCACAACAATTCTTTTCGAGATACAACGTGTAGTTTTGGAGATACAAGCTAATTTTGTACTATGCGTTATTTCTTCTCGTAAAGAGTTTCCAATGCGTACGTATATGTCTTTACTCTGCAAAACTGTATTTCCTTATGAAGTGGTATTCTTACATATCCTTTCGAGAGAAAACTGTCCTGTGCCTTCTCTTTTGAGGCTACACACTTAGACATACACCCAACATGAAAGCTTTTCGACTTACAACGTGTTGTTTAGGAAAAACAAGATAATTTCGCACGATGCGGGATTTCCTTAAAACGTGATTTTCTGAAAAATTTTGACGAAAGAAAATTCTCCTTTTGGTTCTCTTTAGATGCTACATGTTAAGACGTACACGCCACAACAATTCTTTTCGAGATACAACGTGTAGTTTTGGAGATACAAGCTAATTTTGTACTATGCGTTATTTCTTCTCGTAAAGAGTTTCCAATGCGTACGTATATGTCTTTACTCTGCAAAACTGTATTTCCTTATGAAGTGGTATTCTTACATATCCTTTCGAGAGAAAACTGTCCTGTGCCTTCTCTTTTGAGGCTACACACTTAGACATACACGCAACATGAAAGCTTTTCGACTTACAACGTGTTGTTTAGGAAAAACAAGATAATTTCGCACGATGCGGGATTTCCTTAAAACGTGATTTTCTGAAAAATTTTGACGAAAGAAAATTCTCCTTTTGGTTCTCTTTAGATGCTACATGTTAAGACGTACACGCCACAACAATTCTTTTCGAGATACAACGTGTAGTTTTGGAGATACAAGCTAATTTTGTACTATGCGTTATTTCTTCTCGTAAAGAGTTTCCAATGCGTACGTATATGTCTTTACTCTGCAAAACTGTATTTCCTTATGAAGTGGTATTCTTACATATCCTTTCGAGAGAAAACTGTCCTGTGCCTTCTCTTTTGAGGCTACACACTTAGACATACACGCAACATGAAAGCTTTTCGACTTACAACGTGTTGTTTAGGAAAAACAAGATAATTTCGCACGATGCGGGATTTCCTTAAAACGTGATTTTCTGAAAAATTTTGACGAAAGAAAATTCTCCTTTTGGTTCTCTTTAGATGCTACATGTTAAGACGTACACGCCACAACAATTCTTTTCGAGATACAACGTGTAGTTTTGGAGATACAAGCTAATTTTGTACTATGCGTTATTTCTTCTCGTAAAGAGTTTCCAATGCGTACGTATATGTCTTTACTCTGCAAAACTGTATTTCCTTATGAAGTGGTATTCTTACATATCCTTTCGAGAGAAAACTGTCCTGTGCCTTCTCTTTTGAGGCTACACACTTAGACATACACGCAACATGAAAGCTTTTCGACTTACAACGTGTTGTTTAGGAAAAACAAGATAATTTCGCACGATGCGGGATTTCCTTAAAACGTGATTTTCTGAAAAATTTTGACGAAAGAAAATTCTCCTTTTGGTTCTCTTTAGATGCTACATGTTAAGACGTACACGCCACAACAATTCTTTTCGAGATACAACGTGTAGTTTTGGAGATACAAGCTAATTTCGTACTATGCGTTATTTCTTCTCGTAAAGAGTTTCCAATGCGTACGTATATGTCTTTACTCTGCAAAACTGTATTTCCTTATGAAGTGGTATTCTTACATATCCTTTCGAGAGAAAACTGTCCTGTGCCTTCTCTTTTGAGGCTACACACTTAGACATACACGCAACATGAAAGCTTTTCGACTTACAACGTGTTGTTTAGGAAAAACAAGATAATTTCGCACGATGCGGGATTTCCTTAAAACGTGATTTTCTGAAAAATTTTGACGAAAGAAAATTCTCCTTTTGGTTCTCTTTAGATGCTACATGTTAAGACGTACATGCCACAACAATTCTTTTCGAGATACAACGTGTAGTTTTGGAGATACAAGCTAATTTTGTACTATGCGTTATTTCTTCTCGTAAAGAGTTTCCAATGCGTACGTATATGTCTTTACTCTGCAAAACTGTATTTCCTTATGAAGTGGTATTCTTACATATCCTTTCGAGAGAAAACTGTCCTGTGCCTTCTCTTTTGAGGCTACACACTTAGACATACACCCAACATGAAAGCTTTTCGACTTACAACGTGTTGTTTAGGAAAAACAAGATAATTTCGCACGATGCGGGATTTCCTTAAAACGTGATTTTCTGAAAAATTTTGACGAAAGAAAATTCTCCTTTTGGTTCTCTTTAGATGCTACATGTTAAGACGTACACGCCACAACAATTCTTTTCGAGATACAACGTGTAGTTTTGGAGATACAAGCTAATTTTGTACTATGCGTTATTTCTTCTCGTAAAGAGTTTCCAATGCGTACGTATATGTCTTTACTCTGCAAAACTGTATTTCCTTATGAAGTGGTATTCTTACATATCCTTTCGAGAGAAAACTGTCCTGTGCCTTCTCTTTTGAGGCTACACACTTAGACATACACGCAACATGAAAGCTTTTCGACTTACAACGTGTTGTTTAGGAAAAACAAGATAATTTCGCACGATGCGGGATTTCCTTAAAACGTGATTTTCTGAAAAATTTTGACGAAAGAAAATTCTCCTTTTGGTTCTCTTTAGATGTTACATGTTAAGACGTACACGCCACAACAATTCTTTTCGAGATACAACGTGTAGTTTTGGAGATACAAGCTAATTTTCTACTATGCGTTATTTCTTCTCGTAAAGAGTTTCCAATGCGTACGTATATGTCTTTACGCTGCAAAACTGTATTTCCTTATGAAGTGGTATTCTTACATATCCTTTCGAGAGAAAACTGTCCTGTGCCTTCTCTTTTGAGGCTACACACTTAGACATACACGCAACATGAAAGCTTTTCGACTTACAACGTGTTGTTTAGGAAAAACAAGATAATTTCGCACGATGCGGGATTTCCTTAAAACGTGATTTTCTGAAAAATTTTGACGAAAGAAAATTCTCCGTTTGGTTCTCTTTAGATGCTACATGTTAAGACGTACACGCCACAACAATTCTTTTCGAGATACAACGTGTAGTTTTGGAGATACAAGCTAATTTTCTACTATGCGTTATTTCTTCTCGTAAAGAGTTTCCAATGCGTACGTATATGTCTTTACGCTGCAAAACTGTATTTCCTTATGAAGTGGTATTCTTACATATCCTTTCTAGAGAAAACTGTCCTGTGCCTTCTCTTTTGAGGCTACACACTTAGACATACAGGCAACATGAAAGCTTTTCGACTTACAACGTGTTGTTTAGGAAAAACAAGATAATTTCGCACGATGCGGGATTTCCTTAAAACGTGATTTTCTGAAAAATTTTGACGAAAGAAAATTCTCCTTTTGGTTCTCTTTAGATGCTACATGTTAAGACGTACACGCCACAACAATTCTTTTCGAGATACAACGTGTAGTTTTGGAGATACAAGCTAATTTTCTACTATGCGTTATTTCTCCTCGTAAAGAGTTTCCAATGCGTACGTATATGTCTTTACGCTGCAAAACTGTATTTCCTTATGAAGTGGTATTCTTACATATCCTTTCGAGAGAAAACTGTCCTGTGCCTTCTCTTTTGAGGCTACACACTTAGACATACACGCAACATGAAAGCTTTTCGACTTACAACGTGTTGTTTAGGAAAAACAAGATAATTTCGCACGATGCGGGATTTCCTTAAAACGTGATTTTCTGAAAAATTTTGACGAAAGAAAATTCTCCGTTTGGTTCTCTTTAGATGCTACATGTTAAGACGTACACGCCACAACAATTCTTTTCGAGATACAACGTGTAGTTTTGGAGATACAAGCTAATTTTGTACTATGCGTTATTTCTTCTCGTAAAGAGTTTCCAATGCGTACGTATATGTCTTTACTCTGCAAAACTGTATTTCCTTATGAAGTGGTATTCTTACATATCCTTTCGAGAGAAAACTGTCCTGTGCCTTCTCTTTTGAGGCTACACACTTAGACATACACGCAACATGAAAGCTTTTCGACTTACAACGTGTTGTTTAGGAAAAACAAGATAATTTCGCACGATGCGGGATTTCCTTAAAACGTGATTTTCTGAAAAATTTTGACGAAAGAAAATTCTCCTTTTGGTTCTCTTTAGATGCTACATGTTAAGACGTACACGCCACAACAATTCTTTTCGAGATACAACGTGTAGTTTTGGAGATACAAGCTAATTTTGTACTATGCGTTATTTCTTCTCGTAAAGAGTTTCCAATGCGTACGTATATGTCTTTACTCTGCAAAACTGTATTTCCTTATGAAGTGGTATTCTTACATATCCTTTCGAGAGAAAACTGTCCTGTGCCTTCTCTTTTGAGGCTACACACTTAGACATACACGCAACATGAAAGCTTTTCGACTTACAACGTGTTGTTTAGGAAAAACAAGATAATTTCGCACGATGCGGGATTTCCTTAAAACGTGATTTTCTGAAAAATTTTGACGAAAGAAAATTCTCCTTTTGGTTCTCTTTAGATGCTACATGTTAAGACGTACACGCCACAACAATTCTTTTCGAGATACAACGTGTAGTTTTGGAGATACAAGCTAATTTTGTACTATGCGTTATTTCTTCTCGTAAAGAGTTTCCAATGCGTACGTATATGTCTTTACGCTGCAAAACTGTATTTCCTTATGAAGTGGTATTCTTACATATCCTTTCGAGAGAAAACTGTCCTGTGCCTTCTCTTTTGAGGCTACACACTTAGACATACACGCAACATGAAAGCTTTTCGACTTACAACGTGTTGTTTAGGAAAAACAAGATAATTTCGCACGATGCGGGATTTCCTTAAAACGTGATTTTCTGAAAAATTTTGACGAAAGAAAATTCCCCGTTTGGTTCTCTTTAGATGCTACATGTTAAGACGTACACGCCACAACAATTCTTTTCGAGATACAACGTGTAGTTTTGGAGATACAAGCTAATTTTGTACTATGCGTTATTTCTTCTCGTAAAGAGTTTCCAATGCGTACGTATATGTCTTTACTCTGCAAAACTGTATTTCCTTATGAAGTGGTATTCTTACATATCCTTTCGAGAGAAAACTGTCCTGTGCCTTCTCTTTTGAGGCTACACACTTAGACATACACCCAACATGAAAGCTTTTCGACTTACAACGTGTTGTTTAGGAAAAACAAGATAATTTCGCACGATGCGGGATTTCCTTAAAACGTGATTTTCTGAAAAATTTTGACGAAAGAAAATTCTCCTTTTGGTTCTCTTTAGATGCTACATGTTAAGACGTACACGCCACAACAATTCTTTTCGAGATACAACGTGTAGTTTTGGAGATACAAGCTAATTTTGTACTATGCGTTATTTCTTCTCGTAAAGAGTTTCCAATGCGTACGTATATGTCTTTACTCTGCAAAACTGTATTTCCTTATGAAGTGGTATTCTTACATATCCTTTCGAGAGAAAACTGTCCTGTGCCTTCTCTTTTGAGGCTACACACTTAGACATACACGCAACATGAAAGCTTTTCGACTTACAACGTGTTGTTTAGGAAAAACAAGATAATTTCGCACGATGCGGGATTTCCTTAAAACGTGATTTTCTGAAAAATTTTGACGAAAGAAAATTCTCCTTTTGGTTCTCTTTAGATGCTACATGTTAAGACGTACACGCCACAACAATTCTTTTCGAGATACAACGTGTAGTTTTGGAGATACAAGCTAATTTTGTACTATGCGTTATTTCTTCTCGTAAAGAGTTTCCAATGCGTACGTATATGTCTTTACTCTGCAAAACTGTATTTCCTTATGAAGTGGTATTCTTACATATCCTTTCGAGAGAAAACTGTCCTGTGCCTTCTCTTTTGAGGCTACACACTTAGACATACACGCAACATGAAAGCTTTTCGACTTACAACGTGTTGTTTAGGAAAAACAAG
>NW_026263026.1:0-64000 GCF_947179515.1 Apodemus sylvaticus
CCCGCAACACTAAACCTTTTCGGGTTACAACATGTTGTTTAGGAAAAACAAGATAATTTCGCACGATGCGGGATTTCTTTAAAACGTGGGTTTTGACAAATTTTGACGAAAGAAAACTCTCCTGTGGGTTCTCTTTTGAGGCTACACGTTTAGACGTACACGCCACACCAAATCTTTTCGAGTTACAGCGTGTTGTTTAGGAGATACAAACTAATTTTGTACGATGCCTTATTTCTTCTCGTAAAGTTTTAGTGTTTCCAATAAGTACGTATTTGTCTTTACTCTGCAACACTGTATTTCCATATAACGTGGTATTCTTACATATTCTTTCGAGCGAAAACTCTCCTGTGCATTCTCTTTTGAGACTACACGCGTAGACAGACACGCAACACCAAAACTTTTCGAGTTACAATGTGTTGTTTAGGAAAAACAAGATAATTTCGCACGATGCGGGATTTCCTTAAAACGTGGTTTTCTGACAAATTTTGACGAAAGAAAATACTCCTGTGGGTTCTCTTTTGAGGCTACACGTTTAGACGTACATGCCACACCAAATCCTTTCGAGTTAAAATGTGTTGGTTAGGAGATACAAGCTAATTTTTTAAGATGCGTTATTTATCTCGTAAAGTTTAAATGTGTTCAATATGTACGTAATTGCCTTTACTCTGCAACACTCTATTTCCTTATAACGTGGTAATCTTGCATATTCTTTCGAGAGAAAAACTCTCCTGTGCGTTCTCTTTAGAGGCTACATGCTTAGACATACACTCAACACCAAAGCATTTCGAATTACAACCTGTTGTTTAGGAAAAACAAGATAATTTCACACGAGGCGGGATTTCCTTAAAACGTGGTTTTCTGAAAAATTTTGACGAAAGAAAATACTCCTGTGGGTTCTCTTTTGAGGCTACATGTTTAGTTGTAAACGCCACACCAAATCTTTTCGAGTTACAACGTTTTGTTTAGGAGATACAAGCTAATTTTGTACGATGCTTTATTACCTCTCGTAAAGTGTTTCCAATACGTACTTATTTGTCTTTACTCTGCAACAATGTATTTCCATATAACGTGGTATTCTTACATATTCTTTCGAGAGAAAACTCTCCTGTGCATTCTCTTTTGAGGCTACACGCTTAGACATACACGCAACAACAAAGCTTTTCGAGTTACAACGTGTTGTTTAGGAAAAACAAGATAATTTCGCACGATGCAGGATTTCCTTAAAACGTGGTTTTCTGACAAATATTGACGAAAGAAAATTGTCCTGTGGTTCTCCTTTGAGGCTACACGTTAGACGTACACACCACACCAAATCTTTTCGAGTTATAACGTGTTGTTTAGGAGATACAAACTAATTTTGTATGATGCCTTATTTCTTCTCGTAAAGTTTAAGTGTTTCCAATAAGTATGTATTTGTCTTTACTCTGCAACACTGTATTTACTTATAACGTGGTATTCTTACATATTCTTTCGAGAGAAAACTCTCCTGTGCGTTCTCTTTTGAGGCTACACGATTAAACATACACGCAACACCAAAGCTTTTCGAATTACAATTTGTTGTTTAGGAAAAACAAGATAATTTCGCACGATGCGGGATTTCCTTAAAACGTGGTTTTCTGACAAATTTTGACGAATGAAAATACTCCTGTGGGTTCTCTTTTGAGGCTACACGTTTAGATGTACACACCACACCAAATCTTTTCGAGTTACAACGTGTTGTTTAGGAGATACAAGCTAATTTTGTACGATGCGCTATTTCTTCTCATAAAGTTTAAATTTTTCCAATACATACGTATTTGCCTTTACTCTGCAACACTCTATTTCCTTATAACGTGGTATTTTTGCATATTCTTTCGAGAGAAAACTCTCCTCTGCGTTCTCTTTCGAGGCTACATGCTTAGACATACACGCAACACCAAAGCTTTTCGAATTACAACCTGTTGTTTAGGAAAAACAAGATAATTTCGCACGATGCGGATTTCCTTAAAACATGGTTTTCTGAAAAATTTTTACGAAAGAAAATTCTCCTGTGGGTTCTCTTTTGAGGCTACATGTTTAGTTGTAAACGCCACACCAAATCTTTTCGAGTTACAACGTGTTGTTTAGGAGACACAAGCTAATTTTGTACGATGCATTATTACTTCTTGTAAAGTGTTTCCAATACTTATGTGTTTGTCTTTACTCTGCAACACTGTATTTCCTTATAACGTGGTATTCTTACATATTCTTTCGAGAGAAAACTCTCCTGTGCGTTCTCTTTTGAGGCTACACGCTTAGACATACACGCAACACCAAAGCTTTTCGAATTACAACGTGTTGTTTAGGAAGAACAAGATAATTTCTCACGATGCGGGATTTCCTTAAAATGTGGTTTTCTGACAAATTTTGACGAAAAAAAATTGTCCTGTGGTTCTCTTTTGAGGCTACACGTTTAGACGTACACGCCACACCAAATCTTTTCGAGTTACAACGTGTTGTTTAGGAGATACAAGCTAATTTTGTATGATGCTTTATTTCATCTCGCTAATTTTAAGGGTTTCCAATACGTAAGTATTTGTCTTTATTCTGCAACATTGTACTTCCTTATAACGTGGTATTCTTACATATTCTTTCGAGAGAAAACTCTTCTGTGTGTTCTCTTTTGAGGCTACATGCTTAGACATACACGCAACACCAAAGCTTTTCGAGTTACAACGCGTTGTTTAGGAAAAACAAGATAATTTCGCACGATGCGGGATTTCCTTAATACGTGGTTTTCTGACAAATTTTTACCAAAGAAAATTCTCCTGTGGGTTTTCTTTTGAGGCTACACATTTAGACGTACACGCCACACCAAATGTTTTCGAGTTACAACGTGTTGTTTAGGAGATACAAACTAATTTTTTACAATGCGTTATTTCTTCTCATAAAGTGTTTCCAATAAGTACGTATTTGTCTTTACTCTGCAACACTGTATTTCCTTATAACGTGGTATTCTTACATATTCTTTCGAGAGAAAACTCTCCTGTGCGTTCTCTTTTGAGGCTACACGCTTAGACATACACGTAACACCAAAGCTTTTCGAATTACAACGTGTTGTTTAGGAAAAACAAGATACTCTCTCACGATAATTTTGCACGATGCAGGATTTCCTTAAAACGTGGTTTTCTGAAAATTTTGACGAAAGAAAATTCTCCTGTGGGTTCTCTTTTGAGGCTACACGTTTAGACGTACACTCCACACCAAGTCATTTCAAGTTACAACGTGTTGTTTAGGAGATACGAGCTTATTTTGTACGATGCTTTATTTCATCTCTTAAAGTTTAAGGGTTTCCAATACGTACGTATTTGTCTTTACTCTGCAACACTGTATTTCCTTATAACGTGGTATTCTTACATATTCTTTCGAGAGAAAACTCTCCTGTGTGTTCTCTTTTGAGGCTATACACTGAGACATACACGCAACACAACAGATTTTCGAGTTACAACGTGTTGTTTAGGAAAAACAAGATAATTTCGCACGATGCAGGATTTCCTTAATACGTGGTTTTCTGACAAATTTGACCAAAGAAAATTCTCCTGTGGGTTCTCTTTTGAGGCTACACGTTTAGACGTACACGCCACATCAAATCTTTTCGAGTTACAACGTGTTGTTTAGGAGATACAAGCTAATTTTGTACAATGCGTTATTTCTTCTCGTAAAGTGTTTCCAATACGTACGTATTTGTGTTTACTCTGCAACACTGTATTTCCTTATAACGTGGTATTCTTACAAATTCTATCGAGAAAATACTCTCCTTTGCGTTCTCTTTTGAGGCTACGCGCTTAGACATACACGCAACACCAAAACTTTTCGAGTTACAACTTGTTGTTTAGTAAAAAGAAGATAATTTTGCACGATGAGGGATTTCCTTAAAACGTGGTTTTCTCACATATTTTGACGATAGAAAATTCTCCTGTCGGTTCTCTTTTGAGGCTACACGTTTAGACGTACATGCCACACCAAATTCTTTCGAGTTACAACCTGTTGTTTAGGAGATACAAGCTAATTTATTATGATGTGTTATTTCTTCTTGTAAAGTGTTTCCAATACATACGTTTTTGTCTTTACTCTGCAACACTGTATTTCCTTATAACGTGGTATTCTTACATATTCTTTCGAAAGAAAACTCTCCTGTGCGTTCTCCTTTGAGTCTACACGCTTAGCCATACACGCAACACAGAAGATTTTCGAGTTACAACGTGTTGTTTAGGAAAAACTAGATAATTTCGCACGATGCGAGATTTCGTTAAAACGTGGTTTCTGACAAATTTTGATGTAAGAAAATTCTACTGTCGGTTCTCTTTTGAGGCTACATGTTTAGACGTACATGTCACACGAAATCTTTTCGAGTTACAACGTGTTGTTTAGGAGATACAAGCCAATTTTGTACAATGCTTTATTTCTGCTCTTAAAGTGTTTCCAATATGTACGTATTTGTCTTCTCTCTGCAACACTGTATTTCCTTATAACGTGGTATTCTTACATATTCTTTCGAGAGAAAAAACTCTCCTGTGCATTCCCTTTTGAGGCTACACACTTAGACATACACGCAACACCAAAGATTTTCGAGTTACAACTTGTTGTTTAGGAAAACAAGATAATTTTGTAGGATGTGGGATTTCTTTAAAACGTGGTTTTCTGACAAATTTTAAAGAAAGAAAATTCTCCAGTTGTTTCTCTTTTGAGGCTTCACTTTTAGACGTACATGCCAAACCAAATGTTTTCGAGTTTCCACTTGTTGTTTAGGAGATACAAGCTAATATTGCATGATGCGTAATTTCTTTCATAAAGTGTTTCCAATATGTACTTTTTGTCTTTACTTTGCAACACTGTATTTCCTTATAACGTTGTATTCTTACATGTTCTTTCGAGAGAAAACTCTCCTGTTCATTCTCTTTTGAAGCTACACGCTTAGACATACACGCAACACCAAAACTTTTCGAGTTACAACGTGTTGTTTAGGAAAAACAAGATAATTTCGGAGGATGTGGGATTTCCTTAAAACGTGGTTTCTGACAAATTTTGACGAAAGAAAATTCCCCTTTGTGTTCTCTTTTGAGGCTACACGTTTAGACGTACACGCCAAACCATAACTTTTCGAGTTACCACGTGTTGTTTAGGAGATACAAGCTAATTTTGTTCGATGCTTTATTTCTTCTCGTAAAGTGTTCCCAATATATACTTATTTGTTTTTACTCTGCAAAATTGTATTTCCTAATAAAGTGGTATTCTTACATATTCTTTTGAGAGAAAACCCTCCTGTGCCTTCTCTTTTGAGGCTCCATGCTTACACATACACGCAACACGAAAGCTTTTCGAGTTACAACATGTTGTTTAGGAAAAAGAAGATGATATCGCACGATGCAGGATTTCATTAAAACGTAGTTTTCTGAAAAATTTTGACGAAAGAAAATTCTCCTGTGGGTTCTCTTTTGAGGCTACACCTTTAGACGTACACGCCACACCAAATCTTTTCGAGTTACAACCTGTTGTTTGGGAGATACAAGCTAATTTTGTAAGATGCGTTAATTCTTCTCGTAAGGTGTTTCCAATACGTAAGTATTTGTCTTTACTCTTCAACACTGTATTTCCTTATAACGTGGTATTCTTACATATTCTTTCGAGAGAAAACTATCCTGTGCGTTCCCTTTTGAGGCTACACACTTAGACATACAGGCAACACCAAAGCTTTTCGAGTTACAACGTGTTGTTTATGAATAAAAAGATAATTTCGTACGATGTGGGATTTCCTTAAAACGTGGTTTTCTGACAAATTTTGACAAAAGAATATTCTCCTGTGGGTTGTCTTTTGACGATAAATGTATAGACGTGCACGCCACACCAAATCCTTTCGAGTTACCACGTGTTGTTTAGGAGATACAAGCTAATTTTGTATGATGTGTTATTTCTTCTCGTAAAGTGTTGCCAAAACGTACGTATTTGTCTTTCTCTGCAACACTGTATTTCCTTATAACGTGGTATTCTTACATATTCTTTCGAGGAAAAACTCTCCTGTGCATTCTCTTTTGAGGCTACATGCTTAGACATACACGCAACACCAAGGCTTTTCGAGTTACAACGTGTTGTTTAGGAAAAACAAGATTATTTCGCACGATGCGAGATTTCCATAAAACGTGGTTTTCTGAAAAATTTTGACGAAAAAAGTTTTCCTGTGGGTTCTCTTTTGAGGCTACACGTGTAGAGGTACGAGCCACACCAAATCTTTTCGAGTTACAACGTGTTGTTTAGGAGATACAAGCTAATTTTGTACGATGCGTTATTTCTTCTCTTAAAGTGTTTCCAATACGTACTTAGTTGTCTTTACTCTGCCACACCGTATTTCCTTATAACGTGGTATTCCTTCATATTCTTTCGAGAGAAAACTTTTCTGTGCGTTCTCTTTTGAGGCTACACGCTTAGAAATACACGCAACCCCAAAGCTTTTCGATTTACAACGTGTTGTTTGGAAAAACAAGATAATTTCGCACGATGCGAGATTTTCTTAAAACGTGGTTTCTGACAAATTTTGATGAAAGAAAATTCTCCTGTGGGTTCTCTTTTGAGGCTACACGTTTAGACGTACACGTCACACCAAATCTTTTCGAGTTATAACGTGTTGTTTAGGAGATACAAGCTAATTTTGTATGATGCGTTACTTCTTCTCCTAAAGTGTTTCCAATACATATGTATTTTTGTTGACTCTACAAGACTGTATTTCCTTATAACGTGGTATTCTTACCTATTCTTTTGAAAGAAAACTCTCCTGTGCCTTCTCTATTGAGGTTCCACACTTAGACATACACGCAACACTAAAGCTTTTCGAGTTACAACATGTTGTTTAGGAAAAAGAAGATGATTTCGCACGATTCGGGATTTCCTTAATACGTGGTTTTCTGAAAAATTTTAACGAAAGAAAATTCTCCTGTGGGTTCTCTTTTGAGGCTACACGTTTAGACGTACACGCCACATCAAATCTTTTCGAGTTACAATGTGTTGTTTAGGAGATACAAGCTAATTTTGTACGATGCGTTAATTCTTCTCATTAAGTGATTCCAATACGTACGTATTTGTCTTTATTCTGCAATACTGTATTTCATTATAATGTGGTATTCTTAGGTATTCTTACTAGAGAAAACTATCCTGGGCATTCCCTTTTGAGGCTACACACTTAGACATACAGGCAACACCAAAGCGTTTCGAGTTACAACGTGTTGTTTACGAAAAAGAAGATAATATTGCACCTTGCGGGATTTCCTTAAATCGTGGTTTTCTGACAAATTTTGAAGAAAGAAAATTCTCCTGTGGGTTCTCTTTTGAGGCTACACGTTTAGACGTACACACCACACCAAATCCTTTCGAGATACCACGTGTTGTTTAGGAGATACAAGATAATTTTGTAAGATGCATTATTTCTTCTCGTAAAGTGTTTCCAATACATACGTATTTGTCTTTACACTGCAAAACTGTATTTTCTTATAACGTTGTATTCTTACATGTTCTTTCGAGAGAAAACTCTCCTGTGCGTTCTCTTTAGAGGCTACACGCTTAGACATACACGCAACACCAAAACTTTTCGAGTTACAACGTGTTGTTTAGGAAAAACAATATAATATTGCACGATGCGGGATTTCCTTAAAACGTGGTTTTCTGACAAATTTTGACGAAAGAAAGTTCTCCTGTGGGTTCTCTTTTGAGGCTACACGTGTAGACGTACGAGCCTCACCAAATCTTTTCGAGTTCCAACGTGTTGTTTAGGAGATACAAGCTAATTTTGTACGACACGTTATTTCTTCTCTTAAAGTGTTTCCAATACGTACGTATTTGTCTTTACTCTGCAACACTGTATTTCCTTATAACGTAGTATTCTTACATATTCTTTCGAGAGAAAAATCTCCTGGGTGTTCTCTTTTGAGGCTACATGCTTACACATACACGCAACAGCAAAGGTTTTCGAGTTACAATGTGTTGTTTAGGAAAAATAAGATAATTTCTCACGATGCGAGATTTCCTTAAAACGTGGTTTCTGACAAATTTTGATGAAAGAAAATTCTCCTGTCGGTTCTCTTTTGAGGCAACACGATTAGACATACAACTCACACCAAATCTTTTCGAGTTACAACTTTTGTTTAAGAGATACAAGCTAATTTTGTACGATGCGTTATTTCATCCCGTAAAATATTTCCAATTTGTACTTATTTGCCTTTACTCTGCAAAATTTTATTTCCTTATAATGTGGTATTCTTACATATTCTTTCGAGAGAAAACTCTTCTGTGCCTTCTCTTTTCAGGCTCCACACTTAGACATACACGCAAAACCAAAGCTTTTCGAGTTACTACATGTTGTTTAGGAAAAAGATGATTTCGCACGATGCGGGATTTCCTTAAAACGTGGTTTTCTGAAAAATTTTGACGAAAGAAAATTTTCCTGTGGGTTCTCTTTTGAGGCTACACGTTTAGACGTACACGCTACAGCAAATCTTTTCGAGTAACAATGTGTTGTTTAGGAGATTCAAGCTAATTTTGTACTATGCGTTAATTCTTCTCGTAAAGTTTTTCCAATATGTAAGTATTTGTCTTTACTCTGCAACACTGTATTTCCTTATAACGTGGTATTCTTACATATTCTTTCGAGAGAAAACTATCCTGTGCGTTCCCTTTTGAGGCTACACACTTAGATATACAGGCAACACCAAAGCTTTTCGAGGTACAACGTGTTGTTTATGAAAAACAAGATAATTTCGCACGATGCGGGATTTCCTTAAAACATGGTTTTCTGACAAATTTTGAAGAAAGAAAATTCTCCTGTGGGTTCTCTTTTGAGGCTGCACGTGTAGACGTACGAGCCTCACCAAATCTTTTCGAGTTCCAACGTGTTGTTTAGGAGATACAAGCTAATTTTGTACGACACGTTATTTCTTCTCTTAAAGTGTATCCAATACGTACGTATTTGTCTTTACTCTGCAACACTGTATTTCCTTATAACGTAGTATTCTTACATATTCTTTCGAGAGAAAACTCTCCTGGGTGTTCTCTTTTGAGGCTACATGCTTAGACATACACGCAACAGCAAAGGTTTTCGAGTTACAATGTGTTGTTTAGGAAAAATAAGATAATTTCGCACGATGCGAGATTTCCTTAAAACGTGGTTTCTGACAAATTTTGATGAAAGAAAATTCTCTTGTGGGTTCTCTTTTGAGGCTACACGTTTAGACGTACACCTCACACCAAATCTTTTCGAGTTACAACGTGTTGTTTAGGAGATACAAGCTAATTTTTTTCGATGCGTTATTTCTTCCCGTAAAATATTTCCAATTTGTACTTATTTGTCTTTACTCTGCAAAATTGTATTTCCTTATAATGTGGTATTCTTACATATTCTTTCGAGAGAAAACTCTTCTGTGCCTTCTCTTTTCAGGCTCCACACTTAGACATACACGCAACACCAAAGCTTTTCGAGTTACAACATGTTGTTTAGGAAAAAGATGATTTCGCACAATGCGGGATTTCCTTAAAACGTGGTTTTCTGAAAAATTTTGACGAAAGAAAATTCTCCTGTGGGTTCTCTTTTGAGGCTACACGTTTAGACGTACACGCTACAGCAAATCTTTTCGAGTAACAAGGTGTTGTTTAGGAGATTCAAGCTAATTTTGTACTATGCGTTAATTCTTCTCGTAAGTTTTTCCAATATGTAAGTATTTGTCTTTACTCTGCAACACTGTATTTCCTTATAACGTGGTATTCTTACATATTCTTTCGAGAGAAAACTATCCTGTGCGTTCCCTTTTGAGGCTACACACTTAGATATACAGGCAACACCAAAGGTTTTCGAGGTACAACGTGTTGTTTATGAAAAACAAGATAATTTCGCACGATGCGGGATTTCCTTAAAACGTGGTTTTCTGACAAATTTTGAAGAAAGAAAATTCTCCTGTGGGTTCTCTTTTGAGGCTACACGTTTAGCCGTACACACCACACCAAATCCTTTCGAATTACCACGTGTTGTTTAGGAGATACTAGCAAATTTTGTACGATGCAATATTTCTTCTCGTAAAGTTTTTCCAATACGTACGTATTTGTCTTTACTCTGCAACACTGTATTTCCTTATAACGTTGTATTCTTACATGTTCTTTCGAGAGAAAACTCTACTGTGCTTTCTCTTTAGAGGCTCCATGCTTACACATACACGCAACACCAAAGCTTTTCGAGGTATAACGTTTTGTTTAGCAAAAAGAAGATGATTTCGCACGATACGGGATTTCCTTAAAACGTGGTTTTCTGACATATTTTGAAGAAAGAAAATTCTCCTGTGGGTTCTCTTTTGAGGCTACATGTTTAAATGAACACGCCACACCAAGTCTTTTCGAGTTACAATGTGTTGTTTTGGAGATACAAGCTAATTTTGTACGATGCGTTAATTCTTCTCCTAAAGTGTTTCCAATATGTACTTATTTGTCTTTACTCTGCAAAATTGTATTTCCTTATAACGTGGTATTCTTACATATTCTCTCGAGAGAAAACTCTCCTGTGCCTTCTCTTTTGAGGCTCCATGCTTACACATACACGCAACACCAATGCTTTTCTAGTTACAACATGTTGTTTAGGAAAAAGAAGGTGATTTCGCACGATGCGGAATTTCCTTAAAACGTGGTTTTCTGAAAAATTTTGAAGAAAGAAAATTCTCCTGTGGGTTCTCTTTTGAGGCTACATGTTTAGACGTACACACCACACCAAAAGTTTCGAGTTACAACTTGTTGTTTAGGAGATACAACCTAATTTTGTACTATGCATTAATTCTTCTCGTAAAGTGTTTCCAATACGTACGTGTTTCTCTTTACTCTGCAACACTGTATTTCCTTATAACGTGGTATTCTTACATATTCTTTCGAGAGAAAACTCTCCTGTGCGTTCTCTTTTGAGGCTACATGCTTAGACAAACACGCAACACCAGAGCTTTTCGAGTTAAAACGTGTTGTTTAGGAAAAAATAGATAATATCGCTCGATGCGAGATTTCCATAAAACGTAGTTTCTGACAAATTTTGATGAAAGAAAATTCTCCTGTGGGTTCTCTTTTGGGGCTACACGTTTAGACGTACACGTCACACCAAATCTTTTCGAGTTACAACGTGTTGTTTAGGAGATACAAGCTAATTTTGTACGATGCGTTATTACTTCTCGTAAAGTGATTCCAATATGTACTTAATTGCCTTCACTCTGCAAAATTGTATTTCTTTATAACGTGGTATTCTTACATATTCTTTCGAGAGAAAACTCTCCTGTGCGTTCTCTTTTGAGGCTCCACGCTTAGACATACAGGCAACACCAAAGCTTTTTGAGTTACAACATGTTGTTTAGGAAAAAGAAGATGATTTGGCACCATGCGGGATTTCCTTAAAACGTGGTTTTCTGAAAAATTTTAACGAAAGAAAATTCTCCTGTGGGTTCTCTTTTGAGGGTACACGTTTAGACGTACACGCCACACCAAATCTTTTCGAGTTACAACGTGTTGTTTAGGAAATACAAGCTAATTTTGTACTGTGCTTTAATTCTTCTCGTAAAGTGTTTCCAATACGTACATATTTGTCTTTACTCTGCAACACTGTATTTCCTTATAACTTGGTATTCTTACATATTCTTTTGAGAGAAAACTCTCCTGTGCATTCTCCTTTGAGGCTACATGCTTAGACATACACATAACGCCAGAGCTTTTCGAGTTACAACGTGTTGTTTAGGGAAAACAAGATAGTTTCGTACGATGCGAGATTTCCTTAAAACGTGGTTTCTGACAAATTTTGATGAAAGAAAATTCTCCTGTCGGTTCTCTTTTGAGGCTACACGTTTAGACGTACACGTCACACCCAAATCTTTTCGAGTTACAAGGTGTTGTTTAGGAGATACAAGCTAATTTTTTACCATGCGAGAAGAAATACCGAATGTTGCAGAGTAAAGACAAATACATAAGTATTGGAAACACTTTATGAGAAGAAATAATGCATCGTACAAAATTAGCTTGTATCTCCTAAACAACACGTTGTAACTCGAAAAGAATTGGTGTGGCATGTATGTCTAAAGGTGTAGCCTCAGAAGAGATCCCATAGGAGAATTTTCTTTCATCAAAATTTTTCAGAAAATCACGTTTTAAGGAAATCCCGCATCGTGCGAAATTATCTTGTTTTTCCTAAACAACACGTTATAACTCGAAGAGCTTTGGTGTTGCATGTATGTCTTTGTGTGTAGCCTCAAAAGGGAACACACAGGATAGTTTTCTCTCGAAAGAATATGTAAGAATACCACGAATAAGGAAATACAGTGTTGCAGAGTAAAGACAAATACGTACGTATAGGAAACACTTTACTAGAAGAATTAACGCGTCTTACAAAATTAGCGTGTATCTCCTTAACAACACGTTGTAACTCGAAAAGATTTTGTGTGGCATGTATATCTAAACGTGTAGCCTCAAATGAGAACCCACAGGAGAATTTTCTTTCGTCAAAATTTTTCAGAAAACCACGTTTTAAGGAAATCCCGCATCATGCCAAATCATCTTCTTTTTCCTAAACAACATGTTTTAACTCGAAAAGCTTTGGTGTTGCGTGTAGGTCTAAGCGTGGAACCTCAAAAGAGAAGGCACAGGAGAGTTTTCTCTCGAAAGAACACGTAAGAATTCAACGTTATAAGGAAATACAGTGTCGAAGAGTAAAGACAAATACATATGTATTGGAAACACTTTGCAAGAAGAAATAACGCATCGTACAAAATTAGCTTGTATCTCCTAAACAACACGTGGTAACTCGAAAGGATTTGGTGTGACGTGTACGTCTAAATGCGTAGCCTCAAAAGAGAACCCATAGGAGAATTTTCTTTCGTCAAAATTTGTCAGAAAACCACGATTTAAGGAAATCCTGCATCGTGCGAAGTTATCTTGTTTTTCATAAACAACACGTTGTAACTCGAAAAGATTTGGTGTGGCGTGAACGACTAAACGTGTAGCCTCAAAGGAGAACCCACAGGAGAGCTTTCTTTCGTCAAAATTTGTCAGAAAACCACGTTTTAAGGAAATCCTGCATCCTGCGAAATTATCTTGTTTTTCCTAAACAACATGTTGTAACTCGAAAAGCTTTGGTGTTGCGTATATGTCTAAGCGTGTAGCCTCAAAAGAGAACGCACAGGAGAGTTTTCTCCCGAAAGAATATGTAGGAATACCACGTTATAAGGAAATACAGTGTTGCAGAGTAAAGACAAATACATACTTATTGGAAACACTTAAACTTTACGAGAAGAAATAAAACACAGTACAAAATTAGCTTGTATATCCTAAACAACACGTTATAACTCGAAAGGATTTGGTGTTGCGTGTATGTCTAAGCATGTAGCCTCAAAAGAGAATGCACAGGAGAGTTTTCTCTCAAAAGAATATGTAAGAATACCATGTTATAAGGAAACATATTGCTGCAGAGTAAAGACAAATACATACATTTTGGAAACACATTAAGAGAAGAAATAACGCATGGTACAAAATTAGCTTGTATCTCCGAAACAACATGTGGTAACTCAAAAATATTTGGTGTGGCGTGTACATCTAAACGTGTAGCCTCAAAAGAGAACCCACAGGAGAATTTTCTTACGTCAAAATTTGTCCGAAAACCACGTTTTAAGGAAATCCCGCATTGTGCGAAATTATCTTGTTTTTCCTAAACAACACATTGTAATTCGAAAAGCTTTGGTGGTGCATGTATGTCTAAACGTGTGGCCTCAAAAGATAACGCACAGGAGAGTTTTCTCTCGAAAGAATATATAAGAATACCACGTTATAAGGAAATACAGTGTTGCAGATTAAAGACAAATATGTACTTATTGGAAACACTTTACGAGAAGAAATAACGCATCGTACAAAATTAGCTTGTATCTCCTAAACAACACGTTGTAACTCGACAAGATTTGGTGTGGCGTGTATGTCTAAACGTGTAGCCTCAAAAGTGAACTTACAGGAGTATTTTCTTTCGTCAAAATTTGTCAGAAAACCACGTTTTAAGGAAATCCCGCATCGTGGAAATTATCTTGTTTTTCCTAAACAACACGTTGTAACTCTAAAAGCTTTGGTGCTGCGTGTATGTCTAAGCGTGTAGCATCAAAAGAGAACGCACAGGAGAGTTTTCTCTCGAAAGAATATGTAAGAATACCGCGTTATAAGGAAATACAGTGTTGCAGAGTAAAGACAAATAAGTAAGTATTGGACACAATTTATGAGAAGAAATAACGCATCGTAAAAAATTAGCTTGTATCTCCTAAACAACACGTTGTAACTCGAAAAGATTTGGTGTGACATGTACGTCTAAACATGTACCCTCAAAAGAGAACTCACAGGAGAATTTTCTTTCATCAAAATTTGTCAGAAAACACGTTTTAAGGAAATCTCGCATCGTGCAAAATTATCTTGTTTTTACTAAACAACACGGTGTAACTCGAAAAGCTTATTTATTGGAAAAACTTTACAAGAAGAAATAACGCATCGTACAAAATTAGCTTGTATCGCCTAAACAACACGTTGTAACTTAAAAAAGATTTGGACTGGCCTGTACGTCTAAACGTGTAGTCTCAAAAGAGAACCCATAGGAGAATTTTCTTTGGTCAAAATATGTCAGAAAACCACGTATTAAGGAAATCCCTCATTGTGCGAAATTATCTGGTTTTTCCTAAACAACACGTTGTAACGCGAAAAGCTTTGGTGTTGCGTGTATGTCTAAGCGTGTAGCCTCAAAAAAGGATGCACAGGAGAGTTTTTTCTCGAAAGAATATGTAAGAATACCACGTTATAAGGAAATACAGTGTTGCAGACTAAAGCCAAATACGTACGTATTGGAAACACTTTACTAGAAGAAATAACGCATCGTACAAAATTAGCTTGTATCTCCTAAACAACACGTTGTAACTCGAAAAGATTTGGTGTGGCGTGTACGTCTAAACGTGTAGCCTCAAGAGAGAACCCACAGGAGAATTTTCTTTCGTCAAAATTTTTCAGAAACCACGTTTTAAGTAAATCCGCATCGTGCGAAATTATCTTGTTTTTCCTAAACAACACGTTGTAACTCGAAAGCTTTGGTGTTGCATGTATGTCTAAGCGTGTAGCCTCAAAAGAGAATGCACAGGAGAGTTTTTTCTCGATAGAATTCGTAAGGATACCACGTTATAAGGAAATACAGTGTTGCAGAATAAAGACAAATACGTATGTATTGGAAACCCATAAACTTTACGAGATGAAATAAATCATCGTACAAAATGAGCTTGCATCTCCTACACAACACGTTGTAACTCGAAAAGATTTGGTGTGGCGTGTACGTCTAAACATGTAGCCTCAAAAGAGAACCCACAGGAGAATTTTCTTTCATCAAAATTTGTCAGAAATCCACGTTTTAAGGAAATCCCGCATTGTGCGCAATTATCTTGTTTTTCATAAACAAAACATTGTAACTCTAAAAGCTTTTGGTGTTGGGTGTATGTGCAAGTGTGTGGCCTCAAAAGAGAATGCACAGGAGAGTTTTCCCTCGAAAGAATATGTAAAAAATACCACGTTATAAGGAAATACATTGCTGCAGAGTAGAGGCAAATACATACGTATTGGAAACATATTATGAGAATAAATAATGCATGGTACAAAATTAGCTTGTATCTCCTAAACAACACATGGTAACTCAAAAAGATTTGTGTGTGGCGTGTACGTCTAAATGTGTAGCCTCAAAAGAGAACCCACAGGAGAATTTTCTTACATCAAAATTTGTCAGAAAACCACATTTTACGGAAATCCCCGCATCGTGCGAAATTATCTTGTTTTTCCTAATCAACACGTTGTAACTTGAAAAGCTTTGGTCTTGAGTGTATAAGCGTGTAGCCTCCAAAGGGAACGCACAGGATAGTTTTCTCTCGAAAGAATATGTAAGATACCATGTTATAAGGAAATACAGTTTTGCAGAGTAAAGACAAATACTTATTTATTGGAAAAACTTTACGAGAAGAAATAACGCATCATAAAAAATTAGCTTGTATCTCCTAAACAACACGTTGTAACTCAAAAAGATTTGGTTTGGCATGTACGTCTAAACGTGTAGCCTCAAAAGAGAACCCACAGGAGAATTTTATTTCGCCAAATTTGTCAGAAAACCATGTTTTATGGAAATCCTGCATCATGTTAAATTATCTTGTTTTTCCTAAACAACACGTTGTACCTCGAAAAGCTTTGGTGTTGTGTGAATGTCTAAGCGTGTAGCCTCAAAAGAGAATGCACAGAAGAGTTTTCTCTCGAAAGAACATGTAAGAATACAACATTATAAGGAAATACAGTTTTGCAGAGTAAAGACAAATACGTATGTATTTGAAACACTTTATGAGAAGAAATAACGCATCGTAAAAAAATTAGTTTGTATCTCCTAAACAACACGTTGTAACTCGAAAAGATTTGGTGTGGCACGTACGTCTAAATGTGTAGCCTCAAAAGAGAACCCACAGGAGAATTTTCTTTCGTCAAGATTTGTCAGAAAACCACTTATTAAGGAAATCCCGCATCGTGCGAAACTATCTTGTTTTTCCTAAACAACACATTGTAACTCGAAAATCTTTGGTGTTGCGTGTATGTCTAAGCATGTAGCCTCAAAAGAGAAAGCACCGGAGAGCTTTCTCTCGAACGAGTATGTAAAAATACCACGTTATAAGGAAATACATTGTGACAAATTAAAAATAAATTAGTTCCTTTTGGAAACACTTAAACTTTACAAGAAGATATAAAGCATCGTAAAAAATTAGCTTGTATCTCCTAAACAACACGTTGTAACTCGAAAACATTTGGTGTGGCGTGTACGTCTAAACGTTTAGCCTCAAATGAAAACCCACAGGAGAATTTTCTTTCCTCAAAATTTGTCAGAAAACCACGTTTTAAGGAATTCCCGCATCGTGCGAAATTATCTTGTTTCTCCTAAACAACACGTTCTAACTCGAAATGCTTTGGTGTTGCGTGTATGTCTAAGCGTGTAGCCTCAAAAGAGAATGCACAGGAGAGTTTTCTCTCGAAAGAATATGTACGAATACCATGTTATAAGGAAATACAGTGTTGTAGAGTAAAGACAAATATGTAAGTATTGGAAACACTTTAGGAGAAGAAATAATGCATCGTAAAAAATTAGCTTGTATCTCCTAAACAACACGTTGTAACTCGAAAAGATTTGGTGTGGCGTGTACGTCTAAACATGTAGACTCAAAGGAGAACCCACAGGAGAATTTTCTTTCGTCAAAATTTGTCAGAAAACCACGTTTTAAGGAAATCCCGCATTGTGCGCAATTATCTTGTTTTTCATAAACAAAACATTGTAACTCGAAAAGCTTTGGTGTTGCCTGTATGTGTAAGCGTGTAGCCTCAAAAGAGAACGCACAGGAGAGTTTTCTCTCGAAAGAACATGTAAGAATACCACATTATAAGGAAATACAGTTTTGCAGAGTAAAGACAAATACATATGTATTTGAAACACTCTATGAGAAGAAATAACGCATCGTAAAAGATTAGTTTGTATCTCCTAAACAACACGTTGTAACTCGAAAAGATTTGGTGTGGCATGTACGTCTAAACGTGTAGCCTCAAAAGAGAACCCACAGGAGAATTTTCTTTCTTCAAAATTTGTCAGTAAACCACTTATTAAGGAAATCCCGCATCATGCGAAACTATCTTGTTTTTCCTAAACAACACATTGTAACTCGAAAATCTTTGGTGTTGCGTGTATGTCTAAGCATGTAGCCTCAAAAGAGAACGCACAGGAGAGATTTCTCTCGAACGAGTATGTAAGAATACCACGTTATAAGGAAATACATTGTGGCAAATTAAAGATAAATACGTTCCTTTTGGAAACACTTAAACTTTACAAGAAGATATAAAGCATCGTAAAAAATTAGCTTGTATCTCCTAAAGAACACGTTGTAACTCGAAAACATTTGGTGTGGCGTGTATGTCTAAACATTTAGCCTCAAATGAAAACCCACAGGAGAATTTTCTTTCCTCAAAATTTGTCAGAAAACCACGTTTTAAGGAATTCCCGCATCATGAGAAATTATCTTGTTTTTCCTAAACAACACGTTCTAACTCGAAATGCTTTGGTGTTGCGTGTATGTCTAAGCGTGTAGCCTCAAAAGAGAATGCACAGGCGAGTTTTCTCTCAAAAGAATATGTAAGAATACCACGTTATAAGGAAATACAGTGTTGCAGAGTAAAGACAAATAAGTACATATTGGAAACACTTTAGGAGAAGAAATAACGCATCGTAAAAAATTTGCTTGTATCTCGTAAACAACACGTTGTAACTCGAAAAGATTTGGTGTGGCTCATACGTCTAAACGTGTAGCCTCAAAAGAGAACCCCCAGGAGAACTTTCTTTCGTCAAAATTTGTCAGAAAACCACGTTTTAAGGAAATCCCGCATCGTGCAAAATTACCTTATTTTTCCTAAACAACACGTTGTAACTCGAAAAGCTTTGGTGTTGGGTGTATGTGTAAGCGTTTAGCCTCAAAAGAGAAGGCACAGGAGAGTTTTCTCTCGAAAGAACATGTAAGAATACCACGTTATAAGGAAATACAGTGTTGCAGAGTAAAGACAAATACGTACTTATTGGAAACACTTTACGAGAAGAAATAACGCATCGTAAAAAATTAGCTAGTATCTCCTAAACAACACGTGGTAACTCAAAAAGATTTGGTGTGGCGTGCACGTCTAAACGTGTAGCCTCAAAAGAGAACCCACAGGAGAATTTTCTTTCGTCAAAATTTGTCAGAACACCACTTTTTACGGAAATCCCGCATCGTGCGAAATTATCTTGTTTTTCATAAACAACACGTTGTAACTCGAAAAGTTTTGGTGTTGCCTGTATGTCTAAGTGTGTAGCCTCAAAAGGGAACGCACAGGATAGTTTTCTTTCGACAGAATATGTAAGAATACCACGTTATAAGGAAATACAGTGTTGCAGAGTAAAGACAAATACGTACGTATTAGAAACACTTTATGAGAAGAAATAACGCAGCGTACAAAATTAGCTTGTATCTCCTAAACAACATGTGGTAACTCGAAAGGATTTGGTGTGGCGTGCACGTCTAAACGTGAAGCCTCAAAAGGAAACCCACAGGAGAATTTTCTTTCGTCAAAATTTGTCAGAAAACCACGTTTTAAGGAAATCCCGCATCGTGCGAAATTATCTTGTTTTTCATAAACAACACGTTGTAACTCGAAAAGCTTTGTTGTTGCCTGTATGTCTAAGTGTGTAGCCTCAAAAGGGAATGCACAGGATAGTTTTCTCTTGAAAGAATATGTAAGAAAACCACGTTTTAAGATATACAGTGTTGCAGAGTAAAGACAAATATGTACGTATTGGAAACACTTTACGAGAAGAATTAACGCATTGTACAAAATTAGCTTCTATCTCCTAAACAATACGTTGTAATTCGAAAAGATTTGGTGTGGCGTGTACGTCTAAATATGTAGCCTCAAAAGAGAACACACAGGAGAATTTTCTTTCGTCAAAATTTGTCAGAATCCACATATTAAGGAAATCCCACATTGTGCGAAATTTTTTTTTTCCTGCACAACACTTCGTAACTCGAAAAGCTTTGGTGTTGCGTGTATGTCTAAACGTGTGGCCTCAAAAGAGAATGCACAGGAGAGATTTCTCTCGAAAGAATATATAAGAATACCACGTTATAAGGAAATACAGTGTTGCAGAGTAAAGACAAATACGTAGGTATTGGAAACACTTTACGAGAAGTAATAACGCATCGTACAAAATTAGCTTGTATCTCCTAAACAACACGATGTAACTCGAAAAGATTTGGTGTGGCGTGTACGTCTAAACGTGTAGCCTCAAAAGAGAACTCACAGGATAATTTTCTTTCGTCAAAATTTGTCAGAAAACCACGTTTTATGGAAATCCCGCATCGTGGAAATTATCTTGTATTTCCTAAACAACACGTTGTAACTCGGAAAGCTTTGGTGCTGCGTGTATGTCTAAGCGTGTAGCCTCAAAAGAGAACGCACAGGAGAGTTTTCTCTCGAAAGAATATGTAAGAATACCACGTTATAAGGAAATACAGTGTTGCAGAGTAAAGACTAATAAGTACGTATTGGACACATTTTACGAGAAGAAATAACGCATCGTAGAAAATTAGCTTGTATCTCCTAAACAACACGTTGTAACTCGAAAAGATTTGGTGTGACGTGTACGTCTAAACGTGTAGCCTCAAAAGGGAACTCACAGGAGAATTTTCTTTCATCAAAATTTTCAGAAATCCACGTTTTAAGGAAATCTCGCATCGTGCAAAATTATCTTGTTTTTCCTAAAAAACACGGTGTAACTCGAAAAGCTTTGGTGTTGAGTGTTTGTCTAAGCGTGTAGCCTCAAAAGAGAATGCACAGGAGAGTTTTCTCTCGAAAGAATATGTAAGAATACCACGTTATAAGGAAATACAGTGTTGCAGAGTAAAGACAAATAAGTACATATTGGAAACCCATAAACTTTACGAGATGAAATAAAGCATCGTAAAAAATTAGCTAGTATCTCCTAAACAACACGTTGTAACTCGAAAAGATTTGGTGTGGCGTGTATGTCTAAACCTGTAGCCTCAAAAGAGAACACATAGGACAATTTTCTTTCATCAAATTTTGTCAGAAAACCACGTTTTAAGGATATCCCGCATCGTGAAAATTATCTTGTTTTTCCTAAACAACACGTTGTAACTCACAAAGCTTTGGTATTGCGTGTATGTCTATGCGTGTAGCCACTTAAGAGAACGCACAGGAGATTTTTCTCTCGAAAGAACATGTAAGAATACAACGTTATAAGGAAATACAGTGTTGCAGAGTAAAGACAAATACATACTTTTTGGAAACACTTTACGAGAAGAAATAACGCTTCGTAAAAAATTAGCTTGTATCTCCTAAACAACACGTGGTAACTCGAAAAGATTTGGTGTGGCGTGCACGTCTAAACGTGTAGCCTCAAAAGAGAACCAACAGGAGAATTTTCTTTCGTCAAAATTTGTCAGAACACCACTTTTTACGGAAATCCCGCATCGTGCGAAATTATCTTGTTTTTCATAAACAACACGTTGTAACTCGAAAAGTTTTGGTGTTGCCTGTATGTCTAAGTGTGTAGCCTCAAAAGGGAACGCACAGGATAGTTTTCTCGCGACAGAATATGTAAGAATACCACGTTATAAGGAAATACAGTGTTGCAGAGTAAAGACAAATATGTACGTATTGGAAACACTTTATGAGAAGAAATAACGCATCTTATAAAATTAGCTTGTATCTCCTAAACAACACGTGGTAACTCGAAAGGATTTGGTGTGGTGTGCACGTCTAAACGTGAAGCCTCAAAAGAGAACCCACAGGAGAATTTTCTTTCGTCAAAATTTGTCAGAAAACCACGTTTTAAGGAAATCCCGCATCGTGCGAAATTATCTTGTTTTTCATAAACAACACATTGTAACTCGAAAAGCTTTGGTGTTACCTGTATGTCTAAGTGTGTAGCCTCAAAAGGGAACGCACAGGATAGTTTTCTCTCGAAAGAATATGTAAGAAAACCACGTTTTAAGGAAATACAGTGTTGCAGAGTAAAGACAAATACGTACATATCGGAAACACTTTACAAGAAGAATTAACGCATTGTACAAAATTAGCTTGTATCTCCTAAACAACACGTTGTAATTCGAAAAGATTTGGTGTGGCATGTACGTCTAAATATGTAGCCTCAAAAGAGAACACACAGGAGAATTTTCTTTCGTCAAAATTTTTCAGAAAACCACGTTTTAAGCTAATCCCGCATCGTGCAAAATCATCTCCTTTTTCCTAAACAACATGTTGTAACTCGAAAAGCTTTGGTGTTGCGTGTATGTGTAAGGATGGAGCCTCAAAAGAGAAGGCACAGGAGAGTTTTCCCTGCGTGTAGCCTCAAAAGAGAACGCACAGTAGAGTTTTCTCTCAAAAGAATATGTAAGGATACCACATTACAAGGAAATACAGTGTTGCAGAGTAAAGACTAATACATATGTATTGGAAACACTTTATGAGAGAAATAACGCATCTTGCAAAATTAGCTTGTATGTCCTAAACAACACGTTGGAACTCGAAAAGATTTGGTGTGGCATGTACGTCTAAACGTGTAGCCTCAAAAGAGTACCCACAGGAGAGTTTTATTTCTTCAAAATTTGTCAGAAAACCACCTTTTAAGGAAATCCCGCATCGTGCGAAATTATGTTGTTTTTCCTAAATAACACGTTGTAACTCGAAAAGCTTTGGTGTTGTGTGTATATCTAAGCACGTAGCCTCAAAGGAGAATGCACAGGAGAGTTTTCTCTCGAAAGAATATGCAAGAATACCACGTTATAAGGAAATACAGTGTTGCAGAGTAAAGGCAAATATTTACGTAATGGAAACACTTAAACTTTATGAGAAGAAATAACGCTTCATAAAAAAAAATTACCTTGTATCTCCTAAACAACACGATGTAACTCGAAAAGATTTGATGTGGTGTGTACGTCAAAATGTGTAGCCTCAAAAGAGAACCCACAGGAGTATTTTCTTTCGTCAAAATTTGTCAGAAAACCACGTTTTAAGGAAATCCCGCATCGTGCTAAATTATCTTGTTTTTCCTAAACAACACATTGTAACTCGAAAAGCTTTGGTGTTGCGTGTATGTCAAAGCATGTAGCCTCAAAAGAGAATGCACAGGAGAGTTTTCTCTCGAAAGAATATGTAAGAATACCACGTTATAAGGAAATACAGTGTTGCAGAGTAAAGACAAATATGTACTTATTGGAAACACTTAAACTTTACGAGAAGAAATAAGGCATCGTAAAAAATTAGTATGTATCTCCTAAACATCACGTTATAACTCGAAAAGATTTGGTGTGGTGTGTAAGTCTAAACGTGTAGCCTCAAACGAGAACCCACAGGAGAATTTTCGTTCATCAAAATTTGTCAGAAAACCACGTTTTAAGGAAATCCTGCATCGTGCGAAATTATCTTGTTTTTCCTAAGCAACACGTTGTAACGCGAAAACCTTTGGTGTTGCGTGTATGTCTAAGCGTGTAGCCTCAAAAGAGAATGCAAAGGAGAGTTTTTTTCTCGAAAGAATATATAAGAATACCACGTTATTAGGAAATACAGTGTTGCAGAGTAAAGACAAATATTTACGTATTGGAAAAACTTTACGAGAAGAAATAACGCATCTTACAAAATTAGCTTGTATCTCCTAAACAACAGGTTGTAACTTAAAAAGATTTGGTGTGGCGTGTACGTCTAATCGTGTAGCCTCAAAAGAGAAACCATAGGAGAATTTTCTTTGGTCAAAATTTGTCAGAAAACCACGTATGAAGGAAATACCGCATCATGCGAAATTATCTTGTTTTTCCTAAACAAAACGTTTTAACTCGAAAAGATTTGGTGTTGCGTGTATGTCTAAGCGTGTAGCCCCAAAAGAGAACGCACAGGAGAGTTTTCTCTCGAAAGAATATGTAAGAATACCACGTTGTAAGGAAATACAGTGTTGCAGAGTAAAGGAAAATACATATGTATTGGAAACGCAACATCAAAGCTTTTCGAGTTACAACGTGTTGTTTAGGAAAAGCAAGATAATTTCGCACGATGAGTGATTTCCTTAAAACATGGTTTTCTGAGAAATATTAACGAAAAAAAATTCTCCTGTGGGTTATCTTTTGAGGCTACACGTTTAGACGTGCACGCCACACCAAATCTTTTCGAGTTACAAACTGTTGTTTAGGAGATACAAGCTAATTTTTTATGATGCTTTATTTCTTCTTGTAAGGTGTTTCCAATAGGTACGTATTTGCCTTTAGTCTACAACACTGTATTTCCTTATAACGTGGTATTCTTACATATTCTTTCGAGAGAAAACTTTCCTGTGCGTCCTCTTTTGAGGCTACACGCTTAGACATACACGCAATACCAAAGATTTTCGCGTTACAACGTGTTGTTTAGGAAAAACAAGATAATTTCGCACGAAGAGGGATTTCCTTAATACGTGATTTTCTGACAAATTTTGACCAAAGAAAATTCTCCTATGGGATCTCATTTGAGACTACACGTTTAGACGTACAGGCCACACCAAATCTTTTTAAGTTACAACATGTTGTTTAGGAGATACAAGCTAATTTTTTTACGATGCATTATTTCTTCTCGTAAAGTTTAAGTTTTTCCAATAAGTATGTATTTGCCTCTACTCTGCAACACTGTATTTCCTTATAACGTGGTATTCTTACATATTATTTCGAGAGAAAACTCTCCTGTGCGTTCTCGGATTTCCTTAAACCGTTGTGTTCTGACAAATTTTGAAGAAAGAAAATTCTCCTGTGGGTTCTCTTATGATGCTACACGTTTAGACATGCACGCCACACCAAATCCTTTCGAGTTACCACGTGTTGTTTAGGAGATACAGGCTAATTTTGTACGATGTGTTATTTCTTCTCGTAAATTGTTTCCAATACGTACGTATTTGTCTTTCTCTGCAACACTGTATTTCCTTATAACATGGTATTCTTACATATTCTTTCGAGGGAAAACTCTCTCATTCTCTTTTGAGGCTACATGTTTAGACATACAAGCAACACCAAAGCTTTTCGAGTTACAACGTGTTGTTTAGGAAAAACTAGATAATTTTGCACGATGCGAGATTTCCATAAACGTGGTTTTCTGAAAAATTTGACAATAGAAAGTTCTCCTGTGGGTTCTCTTTTGAGGCTACATGTTTAGACATACACGCCACACCAAATCTGTTCGAGTTACAACGTGTTGTTTAGGAGATACAAGCTAATATTTTACAATGTGTTAATTCTTCTCATAAAGTGTTTCCAATACGTACGTATTTGTCTTTACTCTGCAACATTGTATTTCCTTATAACGTGGTATTCTTATATATTCTTTCGATAGAAAACTGTCCTGTGCGTTCCCTTTTGTGGCTACACACTTAGACATACAGGCAACACCAAAGCTATTCAAGTTACAACATGTAGTTTAGGAAAAAGAAGATGATTTCGCAGGACGCGGGATTTCCTTAAAACGTGGTTTTCTGAAAAATTTTGACGAAAGAAAATTCTCCTGTGGGTTCTCTTTTGTGGCTACACATTTAGACGTACACGCCACACCAAAACCTTTCGAGTTACAATGTGCTTTTTAGGAAATACAAGCTAATTTTGTACGATGCATTATTTCTTCTCGTAAAGTGTTTCAAATACGTATGTATCTATCTTTACTCTGCAACACTGTATTTCCTTATAACGTGGTATTCTTACATATTCGTTCGAGAGAAAACTCTCCTGTGCGTTCTCTTTTAAGGCTACACGCTTAGACATACACGCAGCACCAATGCTTTTCGAGTTACAACGTGTTGTTTAGGAAAAACAAGATAATTTCGCACGATGCGGGATTTCCTTAAAACGTTTTTTTCTGACAAATTTTGACGAAAGAAAATTCTCCTGTGGGTTCTCTTTTGAGGCTACACGTTTAGACTTACATGCCACACCAAATCTTTTCGAGTTACAACATGTTGTTTAGGAGATACAAGCTAATTCTGTAAGATGCATTATTTCTTCTCGTAAAGTGTTTCCAATACATACATATTTGTCTTTACTCTGCAACACTGTATTTCCTTATAACGTGGTATTCTTATATATTCTTTCGAGAGAAAACTCTCCTGTGTGTTCTCTTTTGAGGCCACACATTTAGACATACACGCAACACCAAAGCTTTTGGAGTTACAACGTGTTGTTTAGGAAAAACAAGATAATTTCGCACAATGCGGGATTTCCTTAAAACGTGGTTTTCTGACAAATTTGACGAAAGAAAATTCTCCTGTGGGTTCTCTGTTGAGGCTACACGTTTCAACTTACACGCCACACCAAATCCTTCGAGTTACAACGTGTTGTTTAGGAAATACAAGCTAATTTTGTACGATGTGTTATTCCTTCTCGTAAAGTGTTTCCAATAAGTAAGTATCTGTCTTTACTCTGCAATACTGTATTTCCTTATAACGTGGTATTCTTACATATTCTTTCGAGAGAATACTCTACTGTGCATTCTCTTTTGAGGCTACACGCTTAGACATACACGCAACACCAAAGCTTTTTGAGTTACAACGTGTTGTTTAGGAAAACAAGATGATTTCGCATGATGCAGGACGTCCTTAAAACGTGGTTTTCTGAAAAAATTTTGACGAGAGAAAATTCTCCAGTGGGTTCTCTTTTGAGGCTACAGGTTTAGATGTAAACACCACAGCAAATCTTTTCGAGTTACAACGTGTTGTTTCGGAGATACAAGCTAATTTTGTACCATGTGTTATTTCTTCTCGTTAAGTGTTTCCAATATGTAAGAATTTGTCTTTACTCTGCAACACCGTATTTCCTTATAACGTGGTATTCTTACATATTCTTTCGAGAGAAAACTCTCCTGTGCGTTCTCTTTTGAGGCTACATGCTTAGACATACACGTAACACCAAAGCTTTTCGAGTTACAACGTGTTGTTTAGGAAAAACCAGATAATTTCCCACAATGCGGGATTTCCTAAAAACGTGATTTCTGAAAAATTTTGACGAAAGAAAATTCTCCTGTGGGTTCTCTTTTGAGGCTACGCATTTAGATGTAAACACCACACCAAACAGTTTCAAGTTACAACGTGTTGTTTAGGAGATACAACCTAACTTTGAACGATGCGTTATTTCATCTCTAAAAGTGTTTCCAATAAGTACCTATTTGTCTTTAGTCTGCAACACTGTGTTTCCTTCGAACGTGGTATTCTTACATCTTATTTCAAGAGAAAACACTCCTGTGCATTGGCTTTTGAGGATACAGGCTTAGACATACACGCAACAGCAAAGCTTTTCATGTTACAACGTGTTGTTTAGGAAAAACAAGATAATTTCGCACGATGCGGGATTACCATAAAACGTGATTTTCTGACATATTTTGACGAAAGAAAATTGTCCTGTGGGTTCTCTTTTGAGGCTACACGTTTAGAAGTACAGGCCACACCAAATCTTTTCGAGTTACAAAGTGTTGTTTAGGAGATACAAGCTAATTTTGTACGATGCTTTATTTCATCTTGTAAAGTTTGTGGGTTTCCAATACAGACGTATCTTTCTTTACTCTGCAACACTGTATTTCCTTACAACGTGGTATTCTTACATATTCTTTCTAGAGTAAACTCTCCTGTGCATTCCCTTTGGAGGCTACACGCTTAGACATACACGCAACACCAAAGCTTTTCGACTTACAATGTGTTGTTTAGGAAAAACAAGATAATTTCGCACGATGCTGGATTTCCTTAAAACGTGGTTTTCTGAAAAATTTTGACGAAAAAAAATTCTCCTGTGGGTTTTCATTTGAGGCTACACGTTTAGTCGTACATGCCACACCAAATCCTTTCGAGTTACAACGTGTTGTTTAGGAGATAAAAGCTAATTTTTTACGATGCTTTATATCTTCTTGTAAAGTTTAAGAGTTTCCAAAAGGTACATATTTACCTTTAATTTGCCACAATGTATTTCCTTATAACGTGGTATTCTTACATACTCGTTCGAGAGAAATCTCTCCTGTGCGTTCTCTTTTGAGGCTACATGCTTAGACATACACGCAACAGCAAATATTTTCGAGTAACAATGTGTTGTTTAGGAAAACTAGATAGTTTCGCATGATGCAGGATTTCCTTAATAAGTAGTTTTCTGACAAATTTTTACGAAAGAAAATTCTCCTGTGGGTTCTCTTTTGAGGCTACACGTTTAGATGTACACGCCACACCAAATCTTTTCGAGTTACAACGTGTTGTTTAGGAGATACAAGCTAATTTGGTATGATGCGTTATTTCTTCTCGTAAAGTGTTTCCAATATGTATGTATTTGCCTTTAGTCTGCAACACTGTATTTCCTTATAACGTGGTATTCTTACATATTCTTTCGAGAGAAAACTCTCCTGTGCATCCTCTTTTGAGGCTACACGCTTAGACATACACGCAACACCAAAGCTTTTCAAGTTACAACGTGTTGTTTAGGAAAAACAAGATAATTTCGCACGATGAGGGATTTCCTTAATACGTGGTTTTCTGACAAATATTGACCAAAGAAAATTATCCTATGGGTTCTCTTTTGAGACTACACGTTTAGACGTACTTGCCACACCAAATCTTTTTAAGTTACAAAGTGTTGTTTAGGAGACACAAGCTAATTTTGTACGATGCGTTATTTCTTCTCGTAAAGTTTTTCCAATAAGTATGTAATTGTCTTTGCAACACTGTATTTCCTTATAAGGTCGTATTCTTACATATTCTTTCGAGAGAAAACTCTCCTCTGCATATTCTTTTGGGGCTACATGCTTAGACATACACCCAACACCAAAGCTTTTCAAGTTAAAACGTGTTGTTTAGGAAGAACAAGATAATTTCTCACGATGCGGGATTTCCTTAAAACGTGGTTTTCTGACAAATTTTGACGAAAGAAAATTGTCCTGTGGGTTCTCTTTTGAGGCTACACGTTCAGAAGTACAGGCCACACCAAATCTTTTCGAGTTACAACGTGTTGTTTAGGAGATACAAGCTAATTTTGTACGATGCGTTATTTCTTCTCGTAAAGTGTTTCCAATAGGTACGTATTTGCCTTTAGTCTGCAACACTGTATTTCCTTATAACGTGGTATTCTTACATATTCTTTCGAGAGAAAACTCTCCTGTGTGTTCCCCTTTGAGGCTACACGCTTAGACATACAGGCAACACCAAAGCTTTTCGCGTTACTACGTGTTGTTTAGGAAAAACCAGATAATTTCGTGCGCTGTGGGATTTCCTTAATAAGTGGTTTTCTGACAAATTTTGACCAAGGAAAATACTCCTATGGGTTCTCTTTTGAGGCTACACGTTTAGATGTACAGGCCACACCTAATCTTTCTAAGTTACAACGTGTTGTTTAGGAGATACAAGCTAATTTTGTACGATAGGTTATTTCTTCTCGTAAAGATTTTCCAATAAGTAAGAATATGTCTTTACTCTGCAACATTGTATTTCCTTATAACGTGGTATTCTTACATATTCTTTCGAGAGAAAACTCTCCTGTGCCTTCTCTTTTGAGGCTACACGCTTAGACATACACACAACACCAAAGCTTTTCGAGTTACGACATTTTGTTTAGGAAAAACAAGATAATTTCGCACGATGAGGGATTTCCTTATAACGTGGTTTTTGGACAAATTTTGACGAAAGAAAATTCTCCTTTGGGTTCTCTTTTGAGGCTACATGTTTAAACGTACACGCCACACCAAATCCTTTCGAGTTACAACGTGTTGTTTAGGAGATACAAGCTAATTTTTTTATGATGCGTTATTTCTTCTCGTAAAGTTTAAGTGTTTCCAATACGTATGTATTTGCCTTTACTCTGCAACATTGTATTTCCTTATAACGTGGTATTCTTACATATTCTTTCGACAGTAAACTCTCCTGTGCGTTCTCTTTGGAGGCTACACGCTTCGACATACACGCAACACCAAAGCTTTTCGAGTTACAACGTGTTGTTTAGGAAAAACAAGATAATTTCGCATGATGCGGGATTTCCTTAAAACGTGGTTTTCTGACAAATATTGATGAAAGAAAATTCTCCCGTGGGTTCTCTTTTGAGGGTACACGTTTAGACATACATGCCACACCAAATCATTTCGAGTTATAACGTGTTGTTTAGGAGATACAAGCTAATTTTGTACTATGTGTTATTTCTTCTCGTAAAGTTTAAGTGTTTCCAATAAGTATGTATTTGTCTTTACTCTGCAACACTGTATTTCCTTATAACGTGGTATTCCTACATATTCTTTGGGAGAAAACTCTCCTGTCCATTCTCTTTTGAGGCTACACGCTTAGAAATACACGCAACACTAAAGCTTTTCGAGTTACAACATGTTGTTTAGGAAAAACAAGATAATTTCGCACTATGCGGTATTTCCTTAAAACGTGATATTCTGACAAATTTTAGCGAAGGAAAACTCTCCTGTGGGTTCTCTTTTGAGGCTACACGTTTAGACGTACACGCCACACCAAATCTTTTCCAGTTACAACGTGTTGTTTAGGAGATACAAGCTAATTTTGCATGATGCTTTATTTCTTCTCGTAAAGTGTTTCCAATAAGTATGTATTTGTCTATACTCTGCAACACTGTATTTCCTTATAACGTGGTATTCTTACATATTCTTTCGAGAGAAAACTCTCCTGTGCATTCCCCTTTGAGGCTACGCGCTTAGACATACACGCAACACCAAAGCTTTTCGAGTTACAACGTGTTGTTTAGGAAAAACTAGATAATTACGCACGATGCGGGATTTCCTTAATAAGTGGTTTTCTGACAAATTTTGACCAAGGAAAATTCCTCTATGGGTTCTCTTTTGAGGCTACACGTTTAGACATACAGGCCACACCAAATCTTTTTAAGTTACAACGTGTTGTTTAGGAGATACAAGCTAATTTTGTACGATGCGTTATTTCTTCTCATAAAGTTTAAATTTTTCCAATACATACGTATTTGCCTTTACTCTGCAACACTGTATTTCCTTATAACGTGGTATTTTTGCATATTCTTTCAAGAGAAAACTCTCCTGTGCGTTCTCTTTCGAGGCTACATGCTTAGTCATACACGCAACACCAAAGCTTTTCGAATTACAACGTGTTGTTTAGGAAAAACAAGATAATTTCGCACGATGCGGATTTCCTTAAAACGTGGTTTTCTGAAAAATTTTGACGAAAGAAAATTCTCCTGTGGGTTCTCTTTTGAAGCTACATGTTTAGTTGTAAACGCCACACCAAATCTTTTCGAGTTACAACGTGTTGTTTAGGAGACACAAGCTAATTTTGTACGATGCATTATTACTTCTTGTAAAGTGTTTCCAATACTTATGTGTTTGTCTTTACTCTGCAACACTGTATTTCCTTATAACGTGGTATTCTTACATATTCTTTCGAGAGAAAACTCTCCTGTGCGTTCTCTTTTGAGGCTACACGCTTAGACATACACGCAACACCAATGCTTTTCGAATTACAACGTGTTGTTTAGGAAGAACAAAATAATTTCTCACGATGCGGGATTTCCTTAAAACGTGGTTTTCTGACAAATTTTGACGAAAGAAAATTGTCCTGTGGTTCTCTTTTGAGGCTACACGTTTAGACGTACACGCCACACCAAATCTTTTCGAGTTACAACGTGTTGTTTAGGAGATACAAGCTAATTTTGTATGATGCTTTATTTCATCTCTCTAATTTTAAGGGTTTCCAATACATAAGTATTTGTCTTTATTCTGCAACATTGTACTTCCTTATAATGTGGTATTCTTACATATTCTTTCGAGAGAAAACTCTTCTGTGTGTTCTCTTTTGAGGCTACATGCTTAGACATACACACAACACCAAAGCTTTTCGAGTTACAACGCGTTGTTTAGGAAAAACAAGATAATTTCGCACGATGCGGGATTTCCTTAATACGTGGTTTTCTGACAAATTTTTACCAAAGAAAATTCTCCTGTGGGTTTTCTTTTGAGGCTACACATTTAGACGTACACTCCACACCAAATGTTTTCGAGTTACAACGTGTTGTTTAGGAGATACAAACTAATTTTTTACAATGCGTTATTTTTTCTCATAAAGTGTTTCCAATAAGTACGTATTTGTCTTTACTCTGCAACACTGTATTTCCTTATTACGTGGCATTCTTACATATTCTTTCGAGAGAAAACTCTCCTGTGCGTTCTCTTTTGAGGCTACATGCTTAGACATACACGCAACACCAAAGCTTTTCGAATTACAACGTGTTGTTTAGGAAAAACAAGATACTCTCTCACGATAATTTTGCACGATGCAGGATTTCCTTAAAACGTGGTTTTCTGAAAATTTTGACGAAAGAAAATTCTCCTATGGGTTCTCTTTTGAGGCTACACGTTTAGACGTACACTCCACACCAAGTCATTTCAAGTTACAACGTGTTGTTTAGGAGATACGAGCTAATTTTGTGCGATGCTTTATTTCATCTCTTAAAGTTTAAGGGTTTCCAATACGTACGTATTTGTCTTTACTCTGCAACACTGTATTTCCTTATAACGTGGTATTCTTACATATTCTTTGGAGAGAAAACTCTCCTGTGTGTTCTCTTTTGAGGCTATACACTGAGACATACACGCAACACATCAGCTTTTTGAGTTACAATGTGTTGTTTAGGAAACACAAGATAAATTCGCACGATGCAGGATTTCCTTAATACGTGGTTTTCTGACAAATTTCCAAAGAAAATTCTCCTGTGGGTTCTCTTTTGAGGCTACACGTTTAGATGTACACGCCACATCAAATCTTTTCGAGTTACAACGTGTTGTTTAGGAGATACAAGCTAATTTTGTACAATGCGTTATTTCTTCTCGTAAAGTGTTTCCAATACGTACGTATTTGTCTTTACTCTGCAACACTGTATTTCCTTATAACGTGGTATTCTTACAAATTCTATCGAGAAAATACTCTCCTTTGCGTTCTCTTTTGAGGCTACCCGCTTAGACATACACGCAACACCAAAACTTTTCGAGTTACAACTTGTTGTTTAGGAAAAAGAAGATAATTTTGCACGATGAGGGATTTCCTTAAAACGTGGTTTTCTCACATATTTTGACGATAGAAAATTCTCCTGTCGGTTCTCTTTTGAGGCTACACGTTTAGACGTACATGCCACACCAAATCCTTTCGAGTTACAACCTGTTGTTTAGGAGATACAAGCTAATTTAGTATGATGCGTTATTTCTTCTTGTAAAGTGTTTCCAATACATACGTTTTTGTCTTTACTCTGCAACACTGTATTTCCTTATAACGTGGTATTCTTACATATTCTTTGGAGAGAAAACTCTCCTGTGCATTCTCCTTTGAGTCTACACGCTTAGCCATACACGCAACACAGAAGATTTTCGAGTTACAACGTGTTGTTTAGGAAAAACTAGATAATTTCGCACGATGCGAGATTTCGTTAAAACGTGGTTTCTGACAAATTTTGATGTACGAAAATTCTACTGTCGGTTCTCTTTTGAGGCTACATGTTTAGACGTACATGTCACATGAAATCTTTTCGAGTTACAACGTGTTGTTTAGGAGATACAAGCCAATTTTGTACAATGCTTTATTTCTGCTCTTAAAGTGTTTCCAATATTTACGTATTTGTCTTCTCTCTGCAACACTGTATTTCCTTATAACGTGGTATTCTTACATATTCTTTCGAGAGAAAAAACTCTCCTGTGCATTCCCTTTTGAGGCTACACACTTAGACATACACGCAACACCAAAGATTTTCGAGTTACAACTTTTTGTTTAGGAAAACAAGATAATTTTGTAGGATGTGGGATTTCGTTAAAACGTGGTTTTCTGACAAATTTTTAAGAAAGAAAATTCTCCAGTGGTTTCTCTTTTGAGGCTTCACTTTTAGACGTACACGCCAAACCAAATGTTTTCGAGTTTCCACTTGTTGTTTAGGAGATACAAACTAATATTGTATGATGCGTAATTTCTTCTCGTAAAGTGTTTCCAATATGTACTTTTTGTCTTTACTTTGCAACACTGTATTTCCTTATAACGTTGTATTCCTACATGTTCTTTCGAGAGAAAACTCTCCTGTTCATTCTCTTTTGAAGCTACACGCTTAGACATACACGCAACACCAAAGCTTTTCGAGTTACAACGTGTTGTTTAGGAAAAACAAGATAATTTCGGAGGATGCGGGATTTCCTTAAAACGTGGTTTTCTGACAATTTTGACGAAAGAAAATTCCCCTTTGTGTTCTCTTTTGAGGCTACACGTTTAGACGTACACGCCAAACCAAAACTTTTCGAGTTACCACGTGTTGTTTAGGAGATACAAGCTAATTTTGTTCGATGCTTTGTTTCTTCTCGTAAAGTGTTCCCAATATATACTTATTTGTCTTTACTCTGCAAAATTGTATTTCCTAATAACGTGGTATTCTTACATATTCTTTCGAGAGAAAACCCTCCTGTGCCTTCTCTTTTGAGGCTCCATGCTTACACATACACGCAACACGAAAGCTTTTCGAGTTACAACATGTTGTTTAGGAAAAAGAAGATGATATCCCACGATGCGGGATTTCATTAAAACGTAGTTTTCTGAAAAATTTTGACGAGAGAAAATTCTCCTGTGGGTTCTCTTTTGAGGCTATACGTTTAGACGTACACGCCACACCAAAACTTTTCTAGTTACAACCTGTTGTTTAGGGGATACAAGCTAATTTTGTAAGATGCGTTAATTCTTCTCGTAAGGTGTTTCCAATAAGTAAGTATTTGTCTTTACTCTGCAACACTGTATTTCCTTATAACGTGGTATTCTTACATATTCTTTCGAGAGAAAACTATCCTGTGCATTCCCTTTTGAGGCTACACACTTAGACATACAGGCAACACCAAAGCTTTTCGAGTTACAACGTGTTGTTTATGAATAAAAAGATAATTTCGCACGATGTGGGATTTCCTTAAAACATGGTTTTCTGACAAATTTTGACAAAAGAATATTCTCCTGTGGGTTCTCTTTTGACGCTAAACGTATAGACGTGCACGCCACACCAAATCCTTAGGAGTTACCACTTTTTGTTTAGGAGATACAAGCTAATTTTGCATGATGTGTTATTTCTTCTCGTAAAGTGTTGCCAAAACGTACGTATTTGTCTTTCTCTGCAACACTGTATTTCCTTATAACGTGGTATTCTTATATATTCTTTCGAGGAAAAACTCTCCTGTGCATTCTCTTTTGAGGCTACACGCTTAGACATACACGCAACACCAAGGCTTTTCGAGTTACAACGTGTTGTTTAGGAAAAACAAGATTATTTCGCACGATGCGAGATTTCCATAAAACGTGGTTTTCTGAAAAATTTTGACGAAAAAATTTTCCTGTGGGTTCTCTTTTGAGACTACACGTGTAGAGGTACGAGCCACACCAAATCTTTTCCAGTTACAACGTGTTGTTTAGGAGATACAAGCTAATTTTGTACGATGCGTTATTTCTTCTCTTAAAGTGTTTCCAATACGTACTTAGTTGTCTTTACTCTGCAACACCGTATTTCCTTATAACATGGTATTCCAACATATTCTTTCGAGAGAAAACTTTTCTGTGCGTTCTCTTTTGAGGCTACACGCTTAGAAATACACGCAACCCCAAAGCTTTTCGATTTACAACGTGTTGTTTGGAAAAACAAGATAATTTCGCACGATGCGAGATTTTCTTAAAACGTGGTTTCTGACAAATTTTGATGAAAGAAAATTCTCCTGTGGGTTCTCTTTTGAGGCTACACGTTTAGACGTACACGTCACACCAAATCTTTTCGAGTCATAACGTGTTGTTTAGGAGATACAAGCTAATTTTGTATGATGCGTTATTTCTTCTCCTAAAGTGTTTCCAATACATATGTATTTTTGTTGACTCTACAACACTGTATTTCCTTATAACGTGGTATTCTTACCTATTCTTTTGAAAGAAAACTCTCCTGTGCCTTCTCTTTTGAGGCTCCACGCTTAGACATACACGCAACACTAAAGCTTTTCGAGTTACAACATGTTGTTTAGGAAAAAGAAGATGATTTCGCACGATGCGGGATTTCCTTATTAAGTGGTTTTCTGAAAAATTTTAACGAAAGAAAATTCTCCTGTGGGTTCTCTTTTGAGGCTACACGTTTAGACGTACACACCACACCAAATCCTTTCGAGTTACCACGTGTTGTTTAGGAGATACAAGATAATTTTGTAAGATGCATTATTTCTTCTCGTAAAGTGTTTCCAATACATACGTATTTGTCTTTACACTGCAAAACTGTATTTTCTTATAACGTTGTATTCTTACATGTTCTTTCGAGAGAAAACTCTCCTGTGCGTTCTCTTTAGAGGCTACACGCTTAGACATACACGCAACACCAAAGCTTTTCGAGTTACAACGTGTTGTTTAGGAAAAACAAGATAATTTTGCACGATGCGGGATTTCCTTAAAACGTGGTTTTCTGACAAATTTTGGCGAAAGAAAGTTCTCCTGTGGGTTCTCTTTTGAGGCTACACGTGTAAACGTACACGCCTCACCAAATCTTTTCGAGTTCCAACGTGTTGTTTAGGAGATACAAGCTAATTTTGTACGACACGTTATTTCTTCTCTTAAAGTGTTTCCAATACGTACGTATTTGTCTTTACTCTGCAACACTGTATTTCCTTATAACATTGTATTCTTACATATTCTTTCGAGAGAAAACTCTCCTGGGTGTTCTCTTTTGAGGCTACATGCTTAGACATACACGCAACAGCAAAGGTTTTCCAGTTACAATGTGTTGTTTAGGAAAAATAAGATAATTTCGCACGATGCGAGATTTCCTTAAAATGTGGTTTCTGACAAATTTTGATGATAGAAAATTCTCCTGTCGGTTCTCTTTTGAGGCTACACGTTTAGATGTACACCTCACACCAAATCTTTTCGAGTTACAACGTGTTGTTTAGGAGATACAAGCTAATTTTGTACGATGCGTTATTTCTTCCCGTAAAATATTTCCACTTTGTACTTATTTGTCTTTACTCTGCAAAATTGTATTTCCTTATAATGTGGTATTCTTACATATTCTTTCGAGAGAAAACTCTTCTGTGCCTTCTCTTTTCAGGCTCCACACTTAGACATACACGCAACACCAAATCTTTTCGAGTTACAACATGTTGTTTAGGAAAAAGATGATTTCGCACGATGCGGGATTTCCTTAAAACGTGGTTTTCTGAAAAATTTTGACGAAAGAAAATTTTCCTGTGGGTTCTCTTTTGAGGCTACACATTTAGACGTACACGCTACAGCAAATCTTTTCGAGTAACAATGTGTTGTTTAGGAGATTCAAGCTAATTTTGTACTATGCGTTAATTCTTCTCGTAAAGTTTTTCCAATATGTAAGTATTTGTCTTTACTCTGCAACACTGTATTTCCTTATAACGTGGTATTCTTACATATTCTTTCGAGAGAAAACTATCCTGTGCGTTCCCTTTTGAGGCTACACACTTAGATATACAGGCAACACCAAAGCTTTTCGAGGTACAACGTGTTGCTTATGAAAAACAAGATAATTTCGCACGATGCGGGATTTCCTTAAAACGTGGTTTTCTGACAAATTTTGAAGAAAGAAAATTCTCCTGTCGGTTCTCTTTTGAGGTTGCACGTGTAGACGTACGAGCCTCACCAAATCTTTTCGAGTTCCAACGTGTTGTTTAGGAGATACAAGCTAATTTTGTACGACACGTTATTTCTTCTCTTAAAAGTGTTTCCAATATGTACGTATTTGTCTTTACTCTGCAACACTGTATTTCCTTATAACGTAGTATTCTTACATATTCTTTCGAGAGAAAACTCTCCTGGGTGTTCTCTTTTGAGGCTACATGCTTAGACATACACGCAACAGCAAAGGTTTTCGAGTTACAATGTGTTGTTTAGGAAAAATAAGATAATTTCGCACGATGCGAGATTTCCTTAAAATGTGGTTTCTGACAAATTTTGATGAAAGAAAATTCTCCAGTGGGTTCTCTTTTGAGGCTACACGTTTAGACGTACACCTCACACCAAATCTTTTCGAGTTACAACGTGTTGTTTAGGAGATACAAGCTAATTTTGTACGATGCGTTATTTCTTCCCGTAAAATATTTCCAATTTGTACTTATTTGTCTTTACTCTGCAAAATTGTATTTCCGTATAATGTGGTATTCTTACATATTCTTTCGAGAGAAAACTCTTCTGTGCCTTCTCTTTTCAGGCTCCACACTTAGACATACACGCAACACCAAAGCTTTTCGAGTTACATGTTGTTTAGGAAAAAGATGATTTCGCACAATGCGGGATTTCCTTAAAACGTGGTTTTCTGAAAAATTTTAACGAAAGAAAATTTTCCTGTGGGTTCTCTTTTGAGGCTACACGTTTAGACGTACACGCTACAGCAAATCTTTTCGAGTAACAATGTGTTGTTTAGGAGATTCAAGCTAATTTTGTACTATGCGTTAATTCTTCTCGTAAAGTTTTTCCAATATGTAAGTATTTGTCTTTACTCTGCAACACTGTATTTCCTTATAACGTGGTATTCTTACATATTCTTTCGAGAGAAAACTATCCTGTGCGCTCCCTTTTGAGGCTACACACTTAGATATACAGGCAACACCAAAACTTTTCGAGGTACAACGTGTTGTTTATGAAAAACAAGATAATTTCGCACGATGCGGGATTTCCTTAAAACGTGGTTTTCTGACAAATTTTGAAGAAAGAAATTTCTCCTGTGGGTTCTCTTTTAAGTCTACACGTTTAGACGTACACACCACACCAAATCCTTTCGAATTACCACGTGTTGTTTAGGAGGTACAAGCAAATTTTGTAGGATGCAATATTTCTTCTCGTAAAGTTTTTCCAATACGTACGTATTTGTCTTTACTCTGCAACACTGTATTTCCTTATAATGTTGTATTCTTACAATTTCTTTCGAGAGAAAACTCTCCTGTGCGTTCTCTTTAGAGGCTCCATGCTTACACATACACGCAACACCAAAGCTTTTCGAGTTATAACGTTTTGTTTAGCAAAAAGAAGATGATTTCGCACGATACGGGATTTCCTTAAAACGTGGTTTTCTGACAAATTTTGAAGAAAGAAAATTCTCCTGTGGGTTCTCTTTTGAGGCTACATGTTTAAATGAACACGCCACACCAAATCTTTTCGAGTTACAATGTGTTGTTTTGGAGATACAAGCTAATTTTGTACGATGCGTTAATTCTTCTCCTAAAGTGTTTCCAATATGTACTTATTTGTCTTTACTCTGCAAAATTGTATTTCCTTATAACGTGGTATTCTTACATATTCTCTCGAGAGAAAACTCTCCTGTTCCTTCTCTTTTGAGGCTCCACGCTTACACATACACGCAACACCAATGCTTTTCTAGTTACAACATGTTGTTTAGGAAAAAGAAGGTGATTTCGCACGATGCGGAATTTCCTTAAAACGTGGTTTTCTGAAAAATTTTGAAGAAAGAAAATTCTCCTGTGGGTTCTCTTTTGAGGCTACACGTTTAGACGTACACACCACACCAAAAGTTTCGAGTTACAACTTGTTGTTTAGGAGATACAACCTAATTTTGTACTATGCATTAATTCTTCTCGTAAAGTGTTTCCAATACGTACGTGTTTGTCTTTACTCTGCAACACTGTATTTCCTTATAACGTGGTATTCTTACATATTCTTTCGAGAGAAAACTCTCCTGTGCGTTCTCTTTTGAGACTACATGCTTAGACAAACACTCAACACCAGAGCTTTTCGAGTTAAAACGTGTTGTTTAGGAAAAAATAGATAATTTCGCTCGATGCGAGATTTCCATAAAACGTGGTTTCTGACAAATTTTGATGAAAGAAAATTCTCCTGTGGGTTCTCTTTTGAGGCTACACGTTTAGACGTACACGTCACACCAAATCTTTTCGAGTTACAACGTGTTGTTTAGGAGATACAAGCTAATTTTGTATGATGCGTTATTTCTTCTCGTAAAGTGATTCCAATATGTACTTAATTGCCTTTACTCTGCAAAATTGTATTTCTTTATAGCGTGGTATTCTTCCATATTCTTTCGAGAGAAAACTCTCCTGAGCGTTCTCTTTTGAGGCTCCACGCTTAGACATACAGGCAACACCAAAGCTTTTCGAGTTATAACATGTTGTTTAGGAAAAAGAAGATGATTTGGCACCATGCGGGATTTCCTTAAAACGTGGTTTTCTGAAAAATTTTAACGAAAGAAAATTCTCCTGTGGGTTCTCTTTTGAGGGTACACGTTTAGACGTACACGCCACACCAAATCTTTTCGAGTTACAACGTGTTGTTTAGGAAATACAAGCTAATTTTGTACTGTGCTTTAATTCTTCTCGTAAAGTGTTTCCAAACCGTACGTGTTTGTCTTTACTCTGCAACACTCTATTTCCTTATAACTTGGTATTCTTACATATTCTTTTGAGAGAAAACTCTCCTGTGGGTTCTCCTTTGAGGCTACATGCTTAGACATACACATAACGCCAGAGCTTTTCGAGTTACAACGTGTTGTTTAGGGAAAACAAGATAGTTTCGTACGATGCGAGATTTCCTTAAAACGTGGATTCTGATAAATTTTGATGAAAGAAAATTCTCCTGTGGGTTCTCTTTTGAGGCTACACGTTTAGACGTACACGTCACACCAAATCTTTTCGAGTTACAACATGTTGTTTAGGAGATACAAGCTAATTTTTTATGATGCGTTATTTCTTCTCGTAAAGTGTTTCCAATATGTACTTATTTGACCTTACTCTGCAAAATTGCACTTCCTTATAACGTGGTATTCTTACATATTCTTTCGAGAGAAAACTCTCCTGTGCCTTCTCTTTTGAGGCTCCATGCTTAGACATACACGCAAGACTAAAGCTTTTCGAGTTACAACATGTTGTTTAGGAAAAAGAAGATGATGTTGCACGATGCGGGATTTCCTAAATACGTGGTTTTCTGAAAAATTTTAACGAAAGAAAATTCTCCTGTGTGTTCTCTTTTGAGGCTACACGTTTAGACGTACACGCCACACCAAATCTTTTCGAATTACAACGTGTTGTTTAGGAGATATAAGCTAATTTTTTATGATGCGCTAATTCTTCTCGTAAAGTGTTTCCAATATGTACGTATTTGTCTTTACTCTGCCACACTGTATTTCCTTATAACGTGGTATTCTTACATAATCTTTCGAGAGAAAACTATCCTGGGCATTCCCTTTTGAGGCTACACACTTTGACATACAGGCAACACCAAAGCGTTTCGCGTTACAACGTGTTGTTTATGAAAAACAAGATAACATCGCACGATGCAGGATTTCCTTAAATCGTGGTTTTCTGACAAATTTTGACGAAAGAAAATTCTCCTGTGGGTTCTCTTTTGAGGCTACGCATTTAGACGTACACGTCACACCAAATCCTTTCGAGTTACCACGTGTTGTTTAGGAGATACAAGCTAATTTTGTACGATGCGTTATTTCTTCTTGCAAAGTGTTTCCAATACATATGTATTTGTCTTTACTCTTCAACACTGTATTTCCTTATAACGTTGAATTCTTACGTGTTCTTTCGAGAGAAAACTCTCCTGTGCCTTCTCTTTTGAGGTTCCACGCTTAGACCTACACGCAACACCAAAGCTTTTCGAGTTACAACATGTTGTTTAGGAAAAAGAAGATGATTTGGCATGATGCGGGATTTCCTTAAAACGTGGTTTTCTGAAAAATTTTGACGAAAGAAAATTCTCCTGTGGGTTCTCATTTGAGGCTACACGTTTAGTTATACATGCCACACCAAATCTTTTCGAGTTACAACGTGTTGTTAAGGAGATACACGCTAATTTTGTAAGACGCGTTAATTCTTCTAGTAAAGTGTTTCCTATACGTACGTATTTGTCTTTACTCTGCAACACTGTATTTCCTTATTCGTGGTATTCTTTCATATTCTTTCGAGAGAAAACTATCCTGTGTGTTCCCTTTTGAGGCTACACACTAAGACATACATGCAACACCAAAGCTCTTCGAGTTACAACGTGTTGTTTAGGAAAAACAAGATAATTTCGCACGATGCGGGATTTCCTTAAAACGTGATTTTCTGAAAAATTTTGATGAAAGAAAATTCTCCTATGGGATCTCTTCTGAGGCTACACCTTTAGACATACATGCCACACCAATTCTTTTCGAGTTACAACGTGTTGTTTAGGAGATACAAGCTAATTTTGTACGATGCATTATTTCTTCTCATAAAGTGTTTCCAATACTTATGTATTTGTCTTTACTCTGCAACATTCGGTATTTCTTCTCGCATGGTAAAACATTAGCTTGTATCTCCTAAACAACACGTTGGAACTCGAAAAGATTTGTTGTGGCGTTTACATCTAAACGTGTAGCCTCAAAAGTGAACCCACAGGAGAATTTTCTTTCGTCAAAATTTTCCAGAAAACCACGTTTTATGGAAATCCCGCATCGTGCGAAATTATCTTGTTTTTCCTAAACAACACCTTGTACCTCGAAAAGTTTTGGTGTTGCGTGTATGTCTAAGCGTGTAGCCTCAAAAGAGAACGCACAGGAGAGTTTTCTCTCGAAAGAATATATAAGAATACCACGTTATATGGAAATACAGTGTTGCAGAGTAAAGACAAATATGTACGTATGGAAACACTTTACGAGAGGAAAAAACTCATGGTAAAAAATTAGCTTGTACCTCCTAAACAACACGTTGTAACTCGAAAAGATTTGGTGTGGTGTTTACATCTAAACGTGTAGCCTCAAAAGAGAACCCACAGGAGAATTTTCTTTCGTCAAAATTTGTCAGAAAACCACCTTTTAAGGAAATCCCGCATCGTGCAAAATTATCTTGTTTTTCCTAAACAACACGTTGTAACTCAAAAAGCTTTTGTGTTGCGTGTATGTCTACGCGTGTAGCCTCAGAAGAGAACGCACAGAAGAGTTTTCTCTCGAAAGAATATGTAAGAATACCACGTTATAAGGAAATACACTGTTGCAGAGTAAAGACAAATAGGTACTTATTGGAAACACTTTACGAGAAGAAATAATGTATCGTACAAAATTAGCTTGTATCTCCTAAACAACACGTTGTAACTCGAAAAGATTTGGTGTGGCGTGTACGCCTAAACATGTAGCCTCAAAAGGGAACCCACAGGAGAATTTTCTTTCGTCAAAATTTGTCAGACAACCACGTTTTAAGGAAATCCCGCATCGTGCGAAATTATTTTGTTTTTCCAAAACAACACGTTGTAACTCGACAAGCTTTGGTGTTGCGTGTATGTCTAAGCATGTAGCCTCAAAAGAGAATGCACAGGAGAGGTTTCTCTCGAAAGAATATGTAAGAAAACCACGATATATGGAAATACAGTGTTGCAGAGTAAAGACAAATATGTACGTATTGGAAACACTTAACGAGAAGAAATAACGCATCTACAAAATTAGCTTGTATCTCCTAAACAACACGTTGTGACTCAAAGGGATTTCGTGTGGCGTGTACGTCTAAACGTGCAGCCTCAAAAGAGAACCCACAGGAGTATTTTCTTTCGTCAAAATTTTTCAGAAAACCACGTTTTAAGGAAATCCCGCATCGTGAGAAATTATTTTGTTTTTCCAAAACAACACGTTGTAACTCGAAAAGCTTTGGTGTTGCGTGTATGTCTAAGCATGTAGCCTCAAAAGAGAACGCACAGGAGAGGTTTCTCTCGAAAGAATATGTAAGAAAACCACGATATATGGAAATACAGTGCTGCAGAGTAAAGACAAATATGTACGTATTGGAAACACTTTACGAGAAGAAATAACGCATGGTATAAAATTAGCTTGTATCTCCTAAACAACACGTTGTGACTCAAAAGGATTTGATGTGGTGTTTACAACAACGCGTTGTAACTCGAAAAGATTTGGTGTGGCGTGTAGCCTCAAAAGAGAACCCACAGGAGAATTTTCTTTCGTCAAAATTTGTCAGAAAACCACCTATTAAGGAAATCCCGCATCGTGCGAAATTATCTTGTTTTTCCTAAACAACACGTTGTGACTCAAATAGCTTTGGTGCTGCGTGTATGTCTAAGCCTGTAGCCTCAAAAGAGAACGCACAGGAGAGTTTTCTCTAGAAAGAATATGAAAGAATACCACGTTATAAGGAAATACAGTGTTGCAGAGTAAAGACAGATGCATACATATTGGAAACACTTTACGAGAAGAAATAATGCATCGTACAAAATTAGCTTGTATTTACTAAAAAGCACGTTGTAACTCGAAAAGATTTGGTGTGGCATGTACCTCTAAACGTGTAGCATCTAAAGAGAATACACTGGAGAATTTTCTTTGGTCAAAATTTGTCAGAAAACCACTTTTTAAGGAAATCCCGCATCGTGCGAAATTATCTTGTTTTTCCTAAACAACACGTTGTAACTCGAAAAGCTTTGGTGTAGCGTGTATGTCTAAGCGTGTAGCCTCAAAAGAGAATGCACAGGAGAGTTTTCTCTCGAAAGAATATGTAAGAATACCAAGTTATAAGGAAATACAGTGTTGCAGAATAAAGACAATTACATATGTATTGGAAACACTTTACCAGACGAAATATCGCATCGTACAAAATTAGCTTGTTTCTCCTAAACAACACGTCGTAACTCGAAAAGATTTGGTGTGGCGTGTACGTCTAAAAGTGTAGCCTTATAAGAGAACCCACAGTAGAATTTTCTTTGGTCAAAATTTGTCAGAAAACCACGTTTTAAGGAAATCCCACATCGTGCGAAATTATCTTGTTTTTCCTAAACAACACGTTGTAACTCAAAAAGCTTTGGTATTGGGTGTATGTCTAAGAATGTAGCCTCAAAAGAGAACGCACAGGAGAGTTTTCTCTCGAAAGAATATGTAGGAATACTTCGTTATATGGAAAAACAGTGTTACAGAGTAAAGACAATTATGTACGTATTTGAAACACTTTACGAGAAGAAATAATGCATGGGAAAAAATTAGCTTGTATCTCCTAAACAACACGTAGTAACTTGAAAGGATTTGGTGTGGTGTTTACATCTAAAGGTGTAGCCTCAAAAGAGAACCCACAGGAGAATTTTCTTTCATCAAAATTTTTTCAGAAAACCACGTTTTAAGGAAATCCGGCATCGTGTGAAATTATCTGGTTTTTCCTAAACAACACGTTGTAACTCGAAAAGCTTTGGTTTTGCATGTATGTCTAAGCGTGTAGCCTCAAAAGAGAACGCACAAGAGAGTATTCTCTCGAAAGAATATGTAAGAATACCACGTTATAAGGACATACAGTGTTGCAGAGTAAAGACAGATACATACATATTGGAAATACTTTTCGAGAAGGAATGATACATCGTACAAAATTAGCTTGTATTTCCTAAACAACACGTTGTAACACGAAAAGATTTTGTGTGGCGTGTACGTTGAAACGTGTAGCCTCAAAAGAGAACCCACAGGAGAATTTTCTTTCGTCAAAATATGTCAGAAAACCACGTTTTAAGGAAATCCCACATCGTGCGAAATTATCTTGTTTTTCCTAAACAACACGTTGTAACTCGAAAAGCTTTGGTGTAAACAACACGTTGTAACTCGAAAAGATTTGGTGTGGTGTTTACATCTAAACGTGTAGCATCAAAAGAGAACCCACAGGAGAATTTTCTTTGGTCAAATTTTTTTCAAAAAACCACGTTTTAAGGAAGTCCTGCATTGTGCGAAATTATCTTGTTTTTCCTAAACAACACGTAGTAACTCGAAAAGCTTTGGTGTTGCGTGTGTGTCTAAGCGTGTAGCCTCAAAAGAGAATGCACAGTAGAGTATTCTCTCGAAAGAATATGTAAGAATACCACGTTATAAGGAAGTACAGTGTTGCAGAGTAAAGACAGATACATACTTATTGGAATCACTTTACGAGAAGGAATAATACATCGTACAAAATTAGCTTGTATTTCCTAAACAACACGTTGTAACTCGAAGGATTTGGTGTGATGTGTAAGTTGAAACGTGTAGCCTCAAAAGAGAACCCTCAAGAGAATTTTCTTTCCTCAAAATTTTTCAGAAAACCACGTTTTAAGGAAATCCCGCATTGTGCGGAATTATCTTGCTTTTCCTAAAAAACACGTTGTAACTCGAAAAGCTTTGGTGTTGCGTGTATGTCTAAACGTGTGGCCTCAAAAGAGAACGCACAGGAGAGTTTTCTCTCGAAAGAATATATATGAATACCACATTTTAAGGAAATACAGTGTTGCAGAGTAAAGACAAATACGTATGTATTGGAAACACTTTACGAGAAGAAATAACGCATCGTACAAAATTAGCTTGTATCTCCTAAACAACACGATGTTACTCGAAAAGATTTGATATGGCGTGTACGTCTAAATCTGTAGCCTCAAAAGAGAACTCACAGGAGAATTTTCTTTCGTCAAAATTTGTCAGAATACCACGTTTTATGGAAATCCCGCATCCTGGAAATTATCTTGTTTTTCTAAACAACACGTTGTAACTCGAAAAGCTTTGGTGCTGCGTGTATGTCTAAGCGTGTAGACTCAAAAGAGAACGCACAGGAGAGTTTTCTCTCGAAAGAATAAGTAAGAATACCACGTTATAAGGAAATACAGTGTGGCAGAGTAAAGATAGATACATACGTATTTGAAACACTTTACGAGAAGAAATAATGCATCGTACAAAATTAGCTTGTATTTCCTAAGAAGCACGTTGTAACTCGAAAAGCTTTGGTGTGGCGTGTACGTCTAAACGTGTAGCCACAAAAGAGAACCCACAGGAGAATTTTCTTTCGTCAAAATTTTTCAGAAAACCACGTTTTAAGGAAATCCCGCATCTTGCGAAATCATCTTCTTTTTCCTAAACTACATATTGTAACTTGAATAGCTTTGGTGTTGCCTGTATATCTCAGTGTGTAGCCACAAAAGGGAATGCACAGGACAGTTTTCTATCGAAAGAATATGTAAGAAGACCACGTTATAAGGAAATACAATGTTGAGAGTAAAGACAAACACGTACTACTTGGAAACACTTTATGAGAAGAATTAACGCATTGTAAAAAAGTAGCTTGTATCTCCTAAACAACATGTTGTAACTCGAACAGATTTGGTGTGGCGTGTACGTCTAAACATGTAGCATCAAAAGAGAACCCACAGGAGAATTTTCTTTCGTCAAATTTTTTCAGAAAATTTTAAGGATATCCCGCATCATGCAAAATCATCTTCTTTTTCCTAAACAAAATGTTGTAACTCGAAAAGCTTTGGTATTGCGTGTATGTGTAAGCGTGGAGCCTCAAAAGAGAAGGCACAGGAGAGTTTTCTCTCTAAAGAATATGTAAGAATACCACCTTAAAAGGAAATACAATTTTGCAGAGTAAAGATAAATAAGTACATATTGGAAACACTTTACGAGAAGAAATAATGCATCGTAAAAAATTAGCTTGTATCTCCTAAACAACACGTTGTAACTCGAAAATATTTGGTGTGACGTGTACGTCTAAACGTGTATCCTCAAAAGAGAACCCACAGGAGAATTTTCTTTCATCAAAATTTGTCAGAAACCACGTTTACGGAAATCTCGCATCGTGCGAAATTATCTTGTTTTTCCTAAACAACACGTTGTGAATCGAAAAGCTTTGGTGTTGCGTGTATGTCTAAGCGTGTAGCCTCAAAAGAGAACGCACAGGAGAGTTTTCTTTCGAAAGAATATGTAGGAATACCACGTTATAAGGAAATACAGTGTTGTAGAGTAAAGACAACTACTTACGTATTGGAAAAACTTTAAGAGAAGAAATAACGCATCATAAAAAATTAGCTTGTATCTCCTAAACAACACTTTGTAACTCGAAAAGATTTGGTGTGGCTCGTACCTCTACAAGTGTCGCATCAAATAAGAACCCACAGGAGAACTTTCTTTTGTCAAATTTTTCAGAAAACCACGTGTATGGAAATCTCGCATCATGCGAAATTATCTAGTTTTTCCTAAACAACACGTTGTAACTCGAAAAGCTTTGGTGTTGTGTGTATGTCTAAACGTGTAGCCTCAAAAGAAAACTCACAGGAGAGTTTTCGCTCGAAAGAATATGTAAGAATACCACGTTATAAGGAAATACAGTGTTGCAGACAAAGACAAATACGTACGTATTGGAAACACTTTACGAGAAGAAATAACACATCGTACAAAATTAGCTTGTATCTTCTAAACAACACGTGGTAACTCGAAAGGATTTGGTGTGGAGTGCATGTCTAAACGTGTAGCATCAAAAGAGAACCCACAGGAGAATTTTCTTTCGTCAAAATTTGTCAGAACACAAGGGTTTAAGGAAATCCCGCAATGTGCGAAATTATCTTGTTTTTCATAAACAACACATTGTAATTCGAAAAGCTTTGGTCTTGCCTGTATGTCTAAGTGTGTAACCTCAAAAGGGAATGCAAAGGATAGTTTTCTCTCGAAAGAATATGTAAGAATACCACGTTATAAGGAAATACAGTGTTGCAGATTAAAGACAAATACGTACGTATTGGAAACACTTTACGAGAAGAATTAAGGCAACGTCCAAAATTAGCTTGTATCTCCTAAACAACACGTTGTAACTCGAAAAGATTTGGCGTGGCGTGTACTTCTAAACCTGTTTCCTCAAAAGAGAACCCACAGGAGAATTTTCTTTCGTCAAAATATTTCAGAAAACCACGTTTTAAGTAAATCCTGCATCGTGCAAAATCATCTTCTTTTTCCTAAACAACATGTTGTAACTCGAAAAGCTTTGGTGTTGCGTGTATGTGTAAGCATGGAGCCTCAAAAGAGAAGGCACAGGAGAGTTTTCTCTCGAAAGAATATGTAAGAATACCACGTTATAAGGAAATACAATTTTGCAGAGTAAAGACAAATAAGTACATATTGGAAACACTTTAGGAGAAGAAATAACGCATCGTAAAAAATTTACTTGTATCTCCTAAACAACACGTTGTAACTCGAAAAGATTTGGTGTGACGTGTATGTCTAAACGTGTAGCCTCAAAAGAGAACCCACAGGAGAATTTTCTTTCATCAAATTTGTCAGAAACCACGTTCTAAAGAAATCTCGCATCGTGGGAAATTATCTTGTTTTTCCTAAACAACACGTTGTAACTCGAAAAGCTTTGGGGTTGCGTTTATGTCTAAGCATGTAGCCTCAAAAGAGAACGCATAGGAGAAATTTCTCTTGAAAGAATATGTAAGAATACCACTTTATAAGGAAATACAGTGTTGCAGAGTAAAGACAAATACGTACATATTGGAAACACTTTAAGAGAAGAAATAACGCATCGTACAAAATTAGCTTGTATCTCCTAAACAAAATGTTGTAACTCGAAAATATTTGGTGTGGCTCATACCTCTACACGTGTAGCCTCAAAAGAGAACCTACAGGAGAACTTACTTTAGTCAAAATTTTTCAATAAACCACGTTTTATGGAAATCTCGCATCGTGCGAAATTATCTTGTTTTTCCTAAACAACACGTTGTAACTCGAAAAGCTTTGGCGTTGCGTGTTTGTCTAAGCATGTAGCCTCAAAAGAGAACGCACAGGAGAGTTTTCCCTCGAAAGAATATGTAAGAATACCACGTTATAAGGAAATACAGTGTTGCAGAGTAAAGACAAATAAGTACGTATTGGAAACACTTTACGAGAAGAAATAACGCTTCGTACAAAATTTGCTTGTATTTCCTAAGCAACACGTTGTAACTCGAAAAGATTTGGTGTGGCTCGTATGTCTACACGTGCAGCCTCAAAAGAGTGCCCACAGGAGGACTTTCTTTCTTCAAAATTTGTCAGAAAACAACGTTTTATGGAAATCCCGCATCGTGCAAAATTATCTACTTTTTCCTAAACAGCACGTTGTAACTCGAAAAGCTTAGGTGTTGCGTGTATGTTTAAGCCTGTAGCCTCTAAAGAGAACGCACAGGAGAGTTTTCTCTCGAACGAATATGTAAGAATACAACGTTATAAGGAAATAGAGTGTTGCAGAGTAAAGACAAATACATAAGTATTGGAAACATTTTACCAGAGGAATTAATGCATCGTACAAAATTAGCTTGTATCTCCTAAACAACATGTTGTAACTCTAAAAGATTTGGTGTGACGTGTACGTCTAAACGTGTAGCCTCAAAAGAGAACCCACAGGAGAATTTTCATTCATCAAAATTTGTCAGAAACCACGTTTTAAGGAAATCTCGCATCGTGCGAAATTATCTTGTTTTTCCTAAACAACACGCTGTAACTCTAAAAGCTTTGGTGTTGCGTGTATGTCTGAGCGTGTAGCCTGAAAAGAGAACACACAGGAGTGTTTTCCCTCGAAAGAATAGGTAAGAATACCACGTTATAAGGAAATACAGTGTTGCAGAGTAAAGACAAATAAGTACGTATTGGAAACACTTTACAAGAAGAAATAACGCATCGTAAAAAATTTGCTTGTATCTCCTAAACAACACGTTGTAACTTGAAAAGATTTGGTGTGGCTCGTACGTCTAAACGTGTAGCCTCAAAAGAGAACCCACAGAAGAAGTTTCTTTCGTCAATATTTGTCAGAAAACCACGTTTTAAGGAAATCCCGCATCGTGCAACATTATCTTGATTTCCTAAACAACACGTTGAAACTCGGAAAGCTTTGGTGTTGCATGTATGTCTAAGCATGTAGCCTCTAAAGAGAATGCACAGGAGAGTTTTCTCTCGAAAGAACATGTAAGAATACAACGTTATAAGGAAATAGAGTGTTGCAGAGTAAAGACAAATGTGTACGTATTGGAAACACTTTAAGAGAAGAAATAACGCATCGTACAAAATTAGCTTGTACCTCCTAAACAACACGTGGTAACTCGAAAGGATTTGGGGTGGCGTGCACGTCTAAACGTGTAGCCTCAAAAGAGAACCCACAGGAGAATTTTCTTTCGTCAAAATTTGTCAGAACACCACGTTTTAAGGAAATCCCGCATCGTGCGAAATTATCTTGTTTTTCATAAACAACACGTTCTAACTCGAAAAGCTTTGGTGTTGCCTGTATGTCTAAGTGTGTAGCCTCAAAAGGGAACGCACAGGATAGTTTTCTCTCGAAAGAATATGTAAGATTACCACGTTATAAGGAAATACAGTGTTGCAGAGTAAAGACTAAAACGTACGTATTGGAAACACTTTATGAGAAGTATTAACACATCTTACAAAATTAGCTTGTATCTCCTAAACAACACGTTGTAACTCGAAAAGATTTGGTGTGGCGTGTACATCTAAACATGTAGCCTCAAAAGAGAACACACAGGAGAATTTTCTTTCGTCAAAATTTTTCAGAAAACCACGTTTTAAGGAAATCCCGCATCGTGCGAAATCATCTTCTTTTTCCTAAACAACATGTTGTAACTCGAAAAGCTTTGGTGTTGCGTGTATGTGTAAGCGTGGAGCCTCAAAAGAGAAGGCACAGGAGAGTTTTCTCTCAAAAGAATATGTAAGAACACCACGTTATAAGGAAATACAATTTTGCAGAGTAACGACAAATAAGTACATATTGGAAACACTTTAGGAGAAGAATTAACGCATCGTACAAAATTAGCTTGTATCTCTTAAACAACACGTTGTAACTCTAAAAGATTTGGTGTGGCGTGTTCATTTAAACATGTAGCCTCAAAAGAGAACCCACAGGAGAATTTTCTTTCATAAAAATTTGTCAGAAAACCATGTTTTAAGGAAATCCCGCATCATGCGAAATCATCTTCTTTTTCCTAAACAACATGTTGTAACTTGAAAAGCTTTGGTGTTGCGTGTATGTGTAAGCGTGGAGCCTCAAAAGAGAAGGCACAGGAGCGTTTTCTCTTGAAAGAATATGTAAGAATACCACGTTATAAGGAAATACAATTTTGCAGAGTAAAGACAAATAAGTACATATTGGAAACACTTTATGAGAAGAAATAATGCATCGAAAAAAATTAGCTTGCATCTCCTAAACAACATGTTGTAACTCGAAAAGATTTGGTGTGATGTGTACGTCGAAACGTGTAGCCTCAAAAGAGAACCCACAGGAGAATTTTCTTTCATCAAAATTTGTCAGAAACCACGTTTTAAGGAAATCTCGCATCCTGCGAAATTATCTTGTTTTTCCTAAACAACACGTTGTAACTCGAAAAGCTTTGGTGTTGCGTGTATGTCTAAGCGTGTAGCCTCAAAAGAGAATGCACAGGAGAGTTTTCTCTTGAAAGAATATGTAAGAATACCACGTTATAACGAAATACAATTTTGCAGAGAATAGAAAAATAAGTACATATTGGAAACACTTTAGGAGAAGAAATAACACTTCGTACGAAATTAACTTGTATCTCCTAAGCAATACGTTGTAACTCGAAAAGATTTGGTGTGACGTGTATGTCTAAACGTGTAGCCTCAAAAGAGAACCCAAAGGAGAATTTTCTTTCATCAAAATTTGTCAGAAACCACGTTTAAAGAAATCTCGCATCATGCGAAATTATCTTGTTTTTCCTAAACAACACGTTGTAAATAGAAAAGCTTTGGTGTTGCGTGTATGTCTAAGCGTGTAGCCTCAAAAGAGAACGCACAGGAGAGTTTTCTCTCGAATGAATATGTAAGAATACAACGTTATAAGGAAATACACTGTTGCAGAGTATAGACAAATACATACCTATTGGAAACACTTTAAGAGAAGAAATAAGGCATCGTACAAAATTAGCTTGTATCTCCTAAACAACACGTTGTAACACGAAAAGATTTGGTATGGCTCGTACCTCTACACGTGTAGCCTCAAAAGAGCACCGACAGGAGAACTTTCTTTCATCAAAATTTTTCAGAAAACCACGTTTTATGGAAATCTCGCATAGTGCGAAATTATCTTGTTTTGCCTAAACCACATGTTGTAACTCGAAAAGCTTTGGCGTTGCCTATTTGTCTAAGCGTGTAGCCTCAAAAGAGAACGCACAGGAGTGTTTTCCCTCGAAAGAATATGTAAGAATAACACGTTATAAGGAAATACAATGTTGCAGACTAAAGACAAATAAGTACGTATTGGAAACACTTTACGAGAAGAAATAACGCATCGTACAAAATTTGTTTGTATCTCCTAAACAACACGTTGTAACTTGAAAGGATTTGGTGTGGCTCGTACGTCTACAAGTGTAGCCTCAAAAGAGAAACCACAGGAGAACTTCCTTTCGTCAAAATTTGTCAGAAAACCAGGTTTTAAGGAAATCCCGCATCGTGCAATATTATCTTGTTTTTCCTAAACAACACGTTGTAACTTGAAAAGCTTTGGTGTTGCGTGTATGTCTAAGCCTGTAGCCTCTAAAGAGAACGCACAGGAGAGTTTTCTCTCAAAAGAAAATGTAAGAATACAACGTCATAAGGAAATACAGTGTTGCAGAGTAAAGACAAATACATAAGTATTGGAAACACTTTACGAGAAGAAATAACGCATCATAAAAAATTAGCTTGTATCTCCTAAGCAACACGTGATAACTCGAAGGATTTGGTGTGGCATGTACGTCTAAACGTGGAGCCTCAAAAGAGAACCCACAGTAGAATTTTCATTCATCAAAATTTGTCAGAAAACCACGTTTTAAGGAAATCCCGCATCGTGCGAATTAATCTTGTTTTTCATTAACAACACGTTGTAACTCGAAAAGCTTTGGTGTTGCCTGTATGTCTAAGTGTGTAGCCTCAAAAGGGAACGCACAGGATACTTTTCTCTCGAAAGAATATGTAAGAATACCACGGTATAAGGAAATACAGTGTTGCAGAGTAAAGACAAATATGTACGTATTGGAAACACTTTATGAGAAGAATTAACGCATCGTACAAAATTAGCTTGTATCTCTTAAACAACACGTTATAACTCGAAAAGATTTGGTGTGGCGTGTACATGTAAACATGGAGCCTCAAAAGAGAACCCACAGGAGAATTTTCTTTCCTCAAAATTTTTCAGAAAACCACGTTTTAAGGAAATCCCGCATCGTGCGAAATCATCTTCTTTTTCCTAAACAACATGTTGTAACTCGAAAAGCATTGGTGTTGCGTGTATGTGTAAGGGTGGAGACTCAAAAGAGAAGGCACAGGAGAGATTTCTCTCGAAAGAATATGTAAGAATACCACGTTATAAGGAAATACAATTTTGCAGAGTAAAGACAAATTAGTACATATTGGAAACACTTTATGAGAAGAAATAACGCATCCTTAAATATTAGCTTGTATCTCCTTAACAACACATTGTAACACGAAAAGATTTGGTGTGACATGTACGTCTAAACGTGTAGCCTCAAAAGAGAACCCACAGAAGAATTTTCTTTCATCAAAATTTGTCAGAAAACACGTTTTAAGGAAATCTCACATCGTGCGAAATTATCTTCTTTTTCCTTAACAACACGTTGTAACTCGAAAAGCTTTGGTGCTGAGTGTTTGTCTAAGCGTGTAGCCTCAAAAGAGAACGCACAGGAGAGTTTTCTCTCGAAAGAATATGTAAGAATACCACGTTATAAGGAAATACAGTGTTGCAGAGTAAAGAAAAATAAGTACATATGGGAAACATTTTACGAGAAGAAATAACGCATCTTAAAAAATTTGCTTGTATCTCCTAAACAACACGTTGTAACTCGAAAAGATTTCGTGTGGCTCGTATGTCTGCATGTGTAGCCTCAAAAGAGAACCCACAGGAGAACTTTCTTTCGTCAAAATTTGTCAGAAAACCAGGTTTTAAGGAAATCCCGCATCGTGCAAAATTATCTAGTTTTTCCCAAACAACACGTTGTAACTAGAAAAGCTTTGGTGTTGCTTGTGTGTCTAAGCCTGTAGCCTCTAAAGAGAACGCACAAAAGAGTTTTCTCTCGAAAGAACATGTAAGAATACAACGTTAAAAGGAAATACAGTGTTGCAGAGTAAAGACAAATAAGTAAGTATTGGAAACACTTTACGAGAAGAAATAACGCTTCGTACAAAATTAGCTTGTATCTCCTAAGCAACACGTGGTAACTCGAAAGGATTTGGTGTGGCGTGTACGTCTAAACGTGGAGCCTCAAAAGAGAACCCACAGGAGAGTTTTCTTTCGTCAAAATTTGTCAGAAAATCACGTTTTAAGGAAATCCCGCATCATGTGAAATAATCTTGTTTCTCATAAAAAACAGGTTGTAACTCGAAAAGCTTTGGTGTTGCCTGTATGTCTAAGTGTGTAGCCTCAAAAGGGAACACATAGGATAGTTTTGTCTCGAAAGAATATGTAAGAATACCATGTTATCAGGAAATACAGTGTTGCAGAGTAAAGACAAATACGTACATATTGGAAACACTTTATGAGAAGAATTAACGCATCGTACAAAATTAGCTTGTATCTCCTAAACAACACGTTGTAACTCGAAAGGATTTGGTGTGGCGTGTACATCGTACGATGCGTTATTTCTTCTCGTAAAGTGTTTCCTATACATAAGTATTTGTCTTTACTCTGCAACACTGTCTTTCCTTATAACGTGGTATTTTTACATATTCTTTCGAGAGAAAATTCTCCTGTGCCTTCTCTTTTGAGGCTACACGCTTACACATACACGCAACACCAAAGCTTTTCGAGTTACGACATGTTGTTTAGGAAAAACAAGATAATTTCTCACGATGTGGGATTTCTTTAAAATGTGGTTTTCTGGCAAAATTTGATGAAAGAAAGTTCTCCTGTGGGTTCTCTTTCGAGGCTACACGTTTAGACATACAGGTGACACCAAATCTTTTCGAGTTAAACGTGTTGTTTAGGAGATACAAGCTAATTTTGCACGAAGCATTACTTCTTCTCCTAAAGTGTTTCCAATACGTACATATTTGTCTTTACTCTGCTACACTGTATTTCCTTATAACGTGGTATTCTTACATATTCTTTCGAGAGAAAACTCTCCTGTGCCTTCTCTTTTGAGGCTACACGCTTAGACATACACGCAACACCAAAGCTTTTCGAGTTACAACGTGTTGTTTAGGAAAAACAAGATAATTTCGCAAGATGCGGGATTTCCTTAAAACGTGGTTTTCTGACCAATTTTGATGTAAGAAAATTCTGCTGTGGGTTCTCTTTTGAGGCTACACATTTAGACGTACACGCCACACCAAATCTTTTCGAGTTACAACGTGTTGTTTAGTAGATACAGACTAATTTTGTACGATGCGTTATTTCTTCTCGTAAAGTGTTGCCTATACGAATGTATTTGTCTTTACTCTGCAACACTGTATTTCCTTAAAACGTGGTATTCTTACATATTCTTTTGAGAAAAAACTCTCCTGTGCCTTCTCTCTTGAGGCTACACGCTTAGACATACAGGCAACACCAAAGCTTTTCGAGTTACAACGTGTTGTTTAGGAAAAACAAGATAATTTCGCAAGATGCGGGATTTCCTTAAAACGTGGTTTTCTGAAAAATTTTGACCAAAGAAAATTCTCCTGTTGGTTCTCTTTTGAGGCTACACGTTTAGACGTACACGCCACACCAAATCCTTTTCAGTTACAACGTGTTGTTTAGGAGATACAGACTAATTTTGTACGATGCCTTATTTTTTCTCGTAAGGTGTTGCCAATACGTACATATTTGTCTTTACTCTGCAACTCTGTATTTCCTTAAAACGTGGTATTCTTACATATTCTTTCGAGAGAAAACTCTGCTGTGCCTTCTCTTTTGAGGCTACACGTTTAGACGTACACGACACACAAAATATTTCGAGTTACAACATGTTGTTTAGGAGATAAAAGCTAATTTTGTACGATGCTTTATTTCTTCTCGTAAAGTGTTTCCTATACATAAGTATTTGTATTTACACTGCAACACTGTATTTCCTTATAACGTGGTATTCTTACATATTCTTTCGAGAGAAAACTCTGCTGTGCCTTCTCTTTTGAGGCTACACGCTTAGACATACACGCAACACCAAAGCTTTTCGAGTTACGACATGTTGTTTAGGAAAAACAAGATAATTTCGCACGATGTGGGACTTCCTTGAAACGTGGTTTTCTGACAAATATTGACGAACGAAAATTATCCTGTGGGTTCTCTTTTGAGGCTACATGTTTACACGTACACGCCACACCAAATATTTTCGAGTTACAACGTGTTGTTTAGGAGATACAAGCTAATTTTGTACGATGCGTTATTTCTTCTCGTAAAGTGTTTCCAATACGTATGTATTTGTCTTTACTCTGCAACACTGTATTTCCTTATAACGTGGTATTCTTACATATTCTTTCGAGAGAAACTCTCCTGTGCCTTCTCTTTTGAGGCCACACGTTTAGACATACACGCAACACCAAAGCTTTTCGAGTTACAACGTGTTGTTTAGGGTTCTCTTTTGAGGCTACACAAAGAAATAATGCATCGTTCAAAATTAGCTTGGAAACACTTTATGAGAAAAATTAACGCATTGTAAAAAATTAGCTTGTCTCTCCTAAACAACACGTTGTAACTCGTGTAGCCTCAAAAGAGAACCCACAGGAGAATTTTCTCTCAAAAGAAGATGTAAGAATACCACGTTGTAAGGAAATACAGTGTTGTAGACTAAAGACAAATACGTACGTACTGGAAACACTTTTAGAGATGAAATAACGCATCGTTCAAAATTAGCTTGTATCTCCTTAACAACACGTTGTCACTCGAAATGATTTGGTGTGGGGTGTACGACTAAACCTGTAGCCTCAAAAGAGAACCCAGAGGAGATTTTTCTTCTTTCAAAATTTTTCAGAAATCACGTTTTTAGGAAATCCCGCATTGTGCGAAATTATCTTGTTTTTCCTAAACAACATGTTGTAACTCGAAAAGCTTTGGTGTTACTTGTATATCTAAGCGTGTAGCGTCAAAAGAGAATGCACAGGAGAGTTTTCTCTCAAAAGAATATGTAAGAATACCACGTTATAAGGAAATACAGTGTTGCAGAATAAAGACAAATACGTACGTATTGGAAACACTTTATGAGAAGAAATAACGCATCTTACAAAATTAGCTTGTATCTCCTAAACAACACGTTGTAACTCGAAAAGAGTTGGTGTGGCATGTACGTCTAAATGTGTAGCCTCAAAAGAGAACCCACAGGAGAATTTTCTTTCGTCAAAATATGTCAGAAAACCACGTTTTATGGTAATCCCGCATCGTGCGAAATTATCTTGTTTTTCTTAAACAACACGTTGTAACATGAAAAGCTTTGCTCTTGCGTGTATGTCTAAGCCTGTATCCTCAAAAGCGAATGCACAGGAGTGTTTTCTCTTGAAATAAGATGTAAGAATACCACGTTCGAAGGAAATACAGTGTTGCAGACTAAAGACAAATAGGTACTTATTGGAAACACTTTTAGAGATGAAATAACGCATCGTTCAAAGTTAGATTGTATCTCCTAAACAACACGTTGTAACTTGAAACTGTTTGGTGTGGTGTTTACATCTAAATGCGTAGCCTCAAAAGAGAACCCACAGGAGAATTTTCTTTCGTCAAAATTTTTCAGAAATCACGTTTTTAGGAAATCCCGCATTGTGCGAAATTATCTTGTTTTTCGTAAACAACACGTTGTAACTCGAAAAGCTTTGGTGTTACGTGTATGTCTAAGCATGTAGCCTCAAAGGAGAACGCACAGGAGAGTTTTCTCCCGAAAGAATATGTAAGAATACCACGTTATAAGGAAATACGGTGTTGCAGAGTAAAGACAAATTCTTACATATTGGAAACACTTAACGAGAAGAAATAACACATGGTACAAAATTAGCTTGTATCTCCTAAACAACACGTTGTAACTCGAAAAGATTTGCTGTGGTGTTTACATCTAAACGTGTAGCCTCAAAAGAGAACCCACTGGAGAATTTTCTCTCGTCAAATTTTTTTCAGAAAACCACGTTTTAAGGAAGTCCTGCATCATGCGAAATCATCTTGTTTTCCTAAACAACACGTTGTAACTCGAAAAGCTTTGGTGTTGCGTGTATGTCTAAGCGTGTAGCCTCAAAAGAGAATGAACAGTAGAGTATTCTCTCGAAAGAATATGTAAGAATACCACGTTATAAGGAAATACAGTATTGCAGAGTAAAGACAGATACTTACTTATTGGAAACTCTTTACGAGAAGGAATAATACATCGAACAAAATTAGCTTGTATTTCCTAAACAACACGTTGTAACTCGAAGGATTTGGTGTGGCGTATAAGTTGAAACGTGTAGCTTCAACAGAGAACCCACAGGAGAATTTTCTTTCGTCAAATTTGTCAGAAAACCACGTTTTAAGGAAATCCCGCATTGTGCGAAATTATCTTGTTTTTCCTAAACAACACGTTGTAACTCCAAAAGCTTTGGTGTTGCGTGTATGTCTAAATGTGTGGCCTCAAAAGAGAACGCACAGGAGAGTTTTCTCTCGAAAGAATATATAAGAATACCACGTTATAAGGAAATACAGTGTTGCAGAGTAAAGACAAATATGTATGTATTGGAAACACTTTTCGAGAAGAAATAATGCATCTTACAAAATTAGCTTGTATCTCCTAAACAACATGTTGTAACTCGAAAAGATTTGGTGTGGCATGTAAGTCTAAACGTGTAGCCTCAAAAGAGAACCCACAGGAGAATTTTCTTTCGTCAAAATTTGTCAGAAAAAAACGTTTTAAGGAAATCCCGCATCGTGCGAAATTATCTTGTTTTTCCTAAACAACACGTTGTAACTCGAAAAGCTTTGGTGCTGCGTGTATGTCTAAGCGTGTAGCCTTAAAAGAGAACGCACAGGAGAGTTTTCTCTCGAACGAATATGTAAGAATACCACGTTATAAGGAAATACAGTGTTGCAGAGTAAAGATAGATACATACGTATTTGAAACACTTTACGAGAAGAAATAATGCATCGTTCAAAATTAGCTTGTATTTCCTAAAAAGCACATTATAACTCGAAAGGTTTTGGTGTGGCGTGTACGTCTAAATGTGTAGCCACAAAAGAGAACCCACAGGAGAATTTTCTTTCGTCAAAATTTTTCAGAAAACCACGTTTTAAGGAAATCCCGCGTCCTGCGAAATCATCTTCTTTTTCCTAAACTACATGTTGTAACTTGAATAGCTTTGGTGTTGCCTGTATATCTAAGTGTGTAGCCACAAAAGGGAACGCACAGGACAGTTTTCTATCGAAAGAATATGTAAGAATACCACGTTATAAGGAAATACAATGTTGCAGAGTAAAGACAAATACGTACGTATTGGAAACACTTTATGAGAAGAATTAACACATTGTAAAATATTAGCTTGTATCTCCTAAACAACACGTTGTAACTCGAACAGATTTGGTGTGGCGTGTACGTCTAAACATGTAGCCTCAAAAGAGAACCCACAGGAGAACTTTCTATTGTCAAATATTTCAGAAAACCACGTTTATGGAAATCTCGCATCGTGCGAAATTATCTAGTTTTTCCTAAACAACACGTTGTAACTCGAAAAGCTTTGGTGTTGCTTGTATGTCTAAACATGTAGCCTCAAAAGAGAACGCTCAGGAGAGTTTTCCCTCGAAAGAATATGTAAGAATACCACGTTATAAGGAAATACAGTGTTGCAGAGAAAGACAAATACGTACGTATTGGAAACAATTTACGAGAAGAAATAACACATCGTACAAAATTAGCCTGTATCTCCTAAACAACACGTGGTAACTCGAAAGGATTTGGTGTGGCGTGCACGTCTAAACGTGTAGCATCATAAGAGAACCCACAGGAGAATTTTCTTTCTTCAAAATTTGTCAGAACACAACGGTTTAAGGAAATCCGAGAACGCACAGGAGAGTTTTCTCTCGAAATAATATGTAAGAATACCACGTTATAAGGAAATACAGTGTTGCAGAGTAGAGGCAAATACATACTTATTGGAAAAACTTAAACTTTACGAGAAGAAATAATGCATCGTAAAAAAATTAGCTTGTATCTCCTAAACAACACGTTGTAACTTAAAAAGATTTGGTGTGGCCTGTACGTCTAAACGTGTAGTCTCAAATGAGAACCCATAGGAGAATTTTCTTTGGTCAAAATTAGTCAGAAAATCACGTATTAAGGAAATCCCTCTTCGTGCGAAATTATCTTGTTTTTCCTAAACAACACGTTGTAACGCGAAAATCTTTGGTATTGCGTGTATGTCTAAGCGTGTAGCCTCAAAAGAGGACGCACAGGAGAGTTTTCTCTCGAAAGAATATGTAAGAATACCACGTTATAAGGAAATACAGTGTTGCAGACTAAAGGCAAATACGTACCTATTGGAAACACCTTACAAGAAGAAATAAAGCATCGTAAAAAATTAGCTTGTATCTCCTAAACAACAGTTTTTAACTCGAAAAGATTTGGTGTGGCGTGCACGTCTAAACGTGTAGCCTCAAAAGATAACCCACAGGAGAATTTTTTTCGTTAATATTTCTCAGAAAACCATGTTTTAAGGAAATCACTCATCGTGCGAAATTATCTTGTTTTTCCTAAACAACACGTTGTAACTCGAAAAGCTTTGATGTTGCGTTTCCAATACATATGTATTTTCCTTTACTCTGCAACACTGTATTTCATACAACGTGGTATTCTTACATATTCTTTCGAGAGAAAACTCTCCTTTGCGTTCTCTTTTGGGGCTACACGCTTAGACATACACGCAACACCAAAGCTTTTCGAGTTAAAACGTTTTGTTTAGGAAAAACAAGATAATTTCGCATGATGCGGTATTTCCTTCATACGTGGTTTTCTGACAAATTTTGACCAAAGAAAATTCTCCTATGGTTTCTCTTTTGAGGCTACACGATTAGACGTACAGGCCACACCAAATCTTTTTAAGTTACAACGTGTTGTTTAGGAGATACAAGCTAATTTTGTAAGATGCGTTATTTCTTCTCGTAAAGTTTTTCCAATACGTAAATATTTGTCTTTACTCTGCAACACTGTATTTCCTAATAACGTGGTATTCTTATATATTCTTTCGAGAAAAAAACTCTCCTTTGCATTCTCTTTTGAGGCTACACGCTTAGACATACACGCAACACCAAAGGTTTTCGCGTTACAACGTGTTGCTTAGGAAAAACAAGATAATTTCGCACGATGCAGGATTTCCTTAAAACGTGGTTTTCTGACAAATTTTGATGAACGAAAATTCTCCTGTGGGTTCTCGTTTGAGGCTAAACATTTAGACGTACACACCACACCAAATCTTTTCGAGTTATAACGTGATGTTTAGGAGATACATACTAATTTTGTACGATGCCTTATTTCTTCTCGTAAAGTTTAAGTGTTTCCAATAAGTACGTATTTGTCTTTACTCTGCAACACTGTATTTCCTTATAACGTGGTATTCTTACATATTCTTTCGAGAGAAAACTCTCCTGTGCGTTCTCTTTTGAGGCTACATGCTTTGACATACACGCAACACCAAAGCTTTTCGAGTTACAATGTGTTGTTTAGGAAAAACAAGATAATTTAGCACGATGCGGGATTTCCTTAAAACGTGGTTTTCTGACAAATTTTGACGAAAGAAAATACTCCTGTGGGTTCTCTTTTGAGGCTACACATTTAGACGTACACACCACATCAAATCTTTTCGAGTTACAACGTGTTGTTTAGGAGATACAAGCTAATTTTTTTACGAAGCGTTATTTCTTCTCATAAAGTTTAAGTGTTTCCATTACGTACATATTTGCCTTTACTCTGCAACACTGTATTTCCTTATAACGTGGTATTCTTATATATTCTTTCGAGAAAAAAACTCTCCTTTGCATTCTCTTTTGAGGCTACACGCTTAGACATACACGCAACACCAAAGGTTTTCGCGTTACAACGTGTTGCTTAGGAAAAACAAGATAATTTCGCACGATGCAGGATTTCCTTAAAACGTGGTTTTCTGACAAATTTTGATGAACGAAAAATCTCCTGTGGGTTCTCGTTTGAGGCTACACATTTAGACGTACACACCACACCAAATCTTTTCGAGTTATAACGTGATGTTTAGGAGATACATACTAATTTTGTACGATGCCTTATTTCTTCTCATAAAGTTTAAGTGTTTCCAATAAGTACGTATTTGTCTTTACTCTGCAACACTGTATTTCCTTATAATGTGGTATTCTTACATATTCTTTCGAGAGAAAACTCTCCTGTGCGTTCTCTTTTGAGGCTACATGCTTTGACATACACGCAACACCAAAGCTTTTCGAGTTACAATGTGTTGTTTAGGAAAAACAAGATAATTTAGCACGATGCGGGATTTCCTTAAAACGTGGTTTTCTGACAAATTTTGACGAAAGAAAATACTCCTGTGGGTTCTCTTTTGAGGCTACACATTTAGACGTACACACCACATCAAATCTTTTCGAGTTACAACGTGTTGTTTAGGAGATACAAGCTAATTTTTTTACAAAGCGTTATTTCTTCTCATAAAGTTCAAGTGTTTCCATTACGTACATATTTGCCTTTACTCTGCAACACTGTATTTCCTTATAACGTGGTATTCTTGCATATTCTTTCGAGAGAAAACTCTCCTGTGCATTCTCCTTTGAGGCTACGTGCTTAGATATACACGCAACACCAAAGCTTTTCGAGTTACAATGTGTTATTTAGGAAAAACAACATAATTTCGCACGATGCGGGATTTCCTTAAAACGTGTTTTTCTGACAAATTTTGAAGAAATAAAACTCTCCTGTGGGTACTCTTTTGAGGCTACACGTTTAGACGTACATGCCACACCAAATCTTTTCGAGTTACAACGTGTTGTTTAGGACATACAAGCTAATTTTGCAAGATGCGTTATTTCTCTCATAAAGTGTTTCCAATACATATGTATTAGTCTTTACTCTGCAACACTGTATTTCCTTATAATGTGGTATCCTTACATATTCTTTCGAGAGAAAACTCTCCTTTGCATTCTCTTTTGAGGCTACACGCTTAGACATACACGCAACACCAAAGCTTTTCGAGTTACAACGTGTTGTTTAGGAAAAACAAGATAATTTAGCACGATGCGGGATTTCCTTAAAACGTGGTTTTCTGACAAATTTTGACGAAAAAAAATTCTCCTGTGGGTTCTCCTTTGAGGCTAAACGTTTAGACATACATGCCACACCAAATCTTTTTGAGTTATATCGTGTTGTTTAGGAGATACAAGCTAATTTTTTACCATGCATTATTTCTTCTCGTAAAGTGTTTCCCTTACTTACGTATTTGTCTTTACTCTGCAGCACTGTATTTCCTTATAACGTGGTATTCTTACATATTCTTTCAAGAGAAACCTCTCCTGTGCATTCTCTTTTGAGGCTACACGCTTAGACATACATGCAACACCAAAGCTTTTCGAGTTACAATGTGTTCTTTATGTAAAACAAGATAATTTCGCACGATGCAGGATGTCCTTAAAACGT